>NC_072491.1:43077500-43162500 GCF_027574615.1 Eptesicus fuscus
TAAAGTTATGTTTGTCCAGGACTTGAGAAAACAAGCAGGGGCTCAGATTTCAGCAACTTTCTAAGATGCCCCAAGTTTCCATCATCATGGGGAAGTAATATGTATGACAACGGTGTAACCAGAGGATGATAAACAGAGGTTTGTGTGTTGAAGAATTTTCAGAAACAGCTAGGCTGGTCAAATATTGGCTATTGGGTGCCAGGAATTCCCAGCGCTTTGCTGGCAAAAACAGTTCTTGTAGAAATGGCCAATAGTACAGTGTGGATATTTAACTTAGTGAATGACGGAATACCTAGTGTGTCTCACCCTCAATTGGCTGTCCACCGCTATCTGAGTTGGTGGCACACTTCCCTTGAGAAAGAGTTGTGTATTGTGACTTTGGCAATGTTGAATGTTGTAGGTGGCCCATCAGCTTTCGTGGTTGGGAGGGGATAGCACCGGAGGATGAGGACTTATTTTCTTAGGGTTTCACTCATCTCCTGTTGCCTTGTGGATGTATTTCATTTAGAGAGAAGTCTTTTAACAAGTGGGCAAGTACTGTGTGTTCAGTCTTGGAAACGTTCGCAGAAGCGTTTTCTCTTGTCGCTACAGAGGGCTGTAGCTGGTTGTCAGTTAACAACATGATCAGGGCACTAAATGGTCGTCTTTAGTCATAATTAGGGTGGGTAAAATATCTTAGGTGTTCAGACACTTTAGAAGGTGGGAATTGGTTCTTTTGTACCTATGTAAATGAAATGCAGTGTGGGTAATTATTTATATGTGTACATTGTAAACAAGCTCTTCCTGGTTTGGGGAAGTAAATGAGCCACTGAAGGCCGGCCCAGAGCAGGAGTGAAAGATCCTACCAGATATTAACCCAACTTGCTTTGCTGCTAGGTTGTAGAACTTAACAACCTCATCACTTTAGTGGTTCCGTGGCTGCGGTGCTATTAAGATGGTTTACGTAGAAACTTGGGAAATCAGGAGTGTTTTCACGTAAATTAAAGTATAAAGGTTGCCTCTTGAGTACAGAATACTGTAAAGGAAAAGTGTTTGATCTTTGTTATATAAAGTCCCCCAAATTCTTTACTAGAGTCCTTTTAAAAATTTGTCAAGAAATTCTGGATTGTTTCAGAAACTTTTATGGTTAACTTTATGATATGCTTGCAAAAAGTCTTAAAAGAACAAAAAAATCCACATGGAGGCTATTTTTTTTTACATGCAGAAGGGCTTATTAAGGTATTTCCATAAGAAAAATGTGTTAATTTAAAAAATAAATTCATTTATATTTTAAGACATTGTTAACCAAGCACCATGTGTTGTGCCTGGCAGCGTTCCAGCCCCCATGGAAGTGGATCACACATGGGTTAATAGTAGCTATGTGATGTCTGCATTCTTAGGAAATGGGCAAAAGCCCAGGGTATTCTGATATCAAGATTTTAGAAATCAGACAGAAAGCAGAATATATGTTTATATGTGAACAGATGGACACATGTGAGAACTAAGTGCACAATTGCTCTTGGCACTTGTTTTGGTTATCCCCGATGATATAACCAAGATCTTCATGCTCTCACAGTCTTTGATGGCTAAGGACAAAATGGCCTTTTAATGAGGGCTCAATGGCATTATTTTGTTGCACAGGATTGTGCCCCTGTGATCTTGCTGGATTTGATGTTCTGTTAATTCCTTCGTGTCAGAAGTTCACAAGTTGCCTTGGAAGTTTGATATGGTTTCACATTTGACACACAACCCTCTATCCATAGGGGCAGCTGCTCTCTATGCCCCTTCTCTTTTAAAGGTTTGTGAGTGAAATCAAATTTTGCCATTTTGAGGCGCTTTCAAATGTATGCACACAACTTCAAAATGGCTTTGACACTAACGTCGTATTTGCCAAGCAGCTTATCTCAGATATAGTTAGCCACTCTAACGTTCTAGAGATTTAAAAAAATAAACAAAATTTAAGATTTGGGGCAGCTTGACTTTGTTAATATGGCCTGATGGCCCCAGCGGAGTCCTGAGGAGGCGTTGCAGTCATCCAGGTCAGGGGTTCGCACACTAGCCTCATACATTCAGATGATTGATCATTTCTGATGTTTGCTTGTCCTGGGGATAGGACAGTGGGCAGTTGATAATTTCTGAATGGTACCCATTATAGCACGTACCTCTAAAGACGAAGTTTCTAGGTTCAATTGTGTACTAGCAAGTATTTATTCAGATCTAAATCTTTTTAAATCAGGGGAAATTGACTTTGGGGTTAAAATATGCATTTTATAACTGTCCATAAAATTCTCCTCCTTCACTGTAAAGAAGAAAGGAAATCCATAGCTTTAACAGTGTCAAAATACAAAAACCCATCAGCTGGTGAGTGCCACCTGGTCGCACGGCTAACCACAAAACAGAACAAAACTTTGTAAGCGGGAGCCTATGGAGAATCTTCAAATTTGCCTGCTGGGAAGGGTAAATTGAAGAGCCCATTCATCTCCCAAACTACCTTCACTAAACCTGAAAGCCTATTAATGTGGATTCTCTAAAATACGATTTTTAGGCCCTGTCCCCCATATATTTAGGAATAATGCAATTAGTACATAAAATTTTCTGAGCCCACCAATTAACTGAGAATAAGTCATCTCTTTTGGCTTAGTAGATGCAAAATAGGAGTGTACGCGCGTGCGCACACACACACACACACACACACACACACTTCTACCCTCTTTCCAAGTTAGAGTCTCTCTTTCCTCTTTAGATGTATTTATAGGGGAGACCTGTGAGATTTTCCCTCTGTAGACTAAATTCCTTTTATTTCCTAAAGACTGGACAACATGATCACAACAGAAGAGTAGGTAGGGTTATAAGGCAACTGGAAACTCACAAAATAATAAAGCTGGAAACTGCCTTAGAACGTCAGTTCAACCAGCTCATTTTAAAACATGGCTATAGAATTCAGGAGAAGTCCTTATTGAGTCACCCAGCATGGTAGGGCAATGTTAGCACAAGAACCCAGATATCCCAACTCGGGGATACTTGGAAAGGGGTTTGTTATGTGACTGAATGTGAAGATGGTAGAGATAGTGAAGAGAGGAAAAGGAAAATGTCAATGGAGACCCAATACTGATACCATCTCCTCTGAGTGAGTGAGTTCTATGTTGCTAAGAGGATACAAGTAGAATCTGGGTGGCCTCTTATCTCGGGGACTGTAAACATATTCTTGCTTCAGGAGCAGGTTAGACTCAGTGCTTTGAATGGTCAAGAAGAGTCTGATTCATAAAAGCACTGATGATCTCAGTGACTTAAAATACATTCTTCATAATCATGACCACAGTGTTAAGAAGAACAGGTTTCTATTCTGTGTAAGGACGGTAAACGAAGACAGTGCTGTCATGTATTAGAGGCAGCATAGTGTATAGAAAGGATGACACTTAGTTAAAACTAGACATTCGTTGATGCTGTTTACTTTGGGTTCTTTTATAAATTAATTTATTTTAACTTCAGTTTTAGAGGTTTGAAAATCGACTCAATTTTTTTACATCTCAATGACCGATAACCATGGTATCCAATCTATGAATAACTTCTTGTTAGTGATGACTTCTTCAAGTTCTTTAATCTTACTGAGTCTCAGTTTCCTCTCTCCTTCAAAGTTCTTGTACAGATTGCAGAAGACTAAAGTGTTGTGAACATTAAAGTAAGTGGATGTGACAGGGCTGGAGACCCTACTGTTTCCTTTCTCTTTATTTTCAATAGCTGGTTTTCATGTAATGCTCACCTAAAGAGTGTCTCATCAGCCAAATCTTCATGAATCTTTTTAGTAGACACACCCCTGTCCCCCACAAGGGAAGGAGCTAGGAATTAGGCAATGGTATGCCTACGAGTGGGAGAAGCTGTAGGATCCTTCCTCCCATAATTTCCATTGATAGCTACCTCGGTGGCATCTCGGTGGATAGTCCTCTACCTCATTATCTGCCGCTCCATCATCACACGTTGCTTTGGTTCTGAGGGGCTTCGAGATGTTCGATATATTTCTTGGTCTTTTATTTAAGAAGTAAATTAGAACAGAAACAGTTTTTAAATAATTCAGATCTTAGTCTATCCACATGAACTCAAGATTCCAGGTTGTTCATTATCTATACTAATGAAAGCATATTATGCTAATTAAACCAGACATCCTTCTGGACATCCTTCCAGACAACCTTCCTGATGAAGCCAGGGCTGTAAGGGAAGCCCGGTCCCGGGTGCCAGAGGGAAGCTGGTGCCAGCAGCCGGGGGAAGGAAGGCCTGCTCTTGCACGAATTTTGTGCATCAGGCCTCTAGTATACAATAATAGAAGAGACCACAAACTTAATTCCAGTCTTGAAGTTGACCCAGCCTGCTTGAAAGCCTTTGAAGTAGAGGATTTCCCCAAATTGATTTAGATGCCATAGAAACACCTTTCTATATACTTGATATTATGATATTTTGATGTGCCATGAAAGGAGTATCGATAATATTACATGGTACCCTGTACATCAAAATTTACACCAACCTAGAGAACAGATCCAGTTATTAATCATCCAGCAATATTATAAAACTCTTCAATATTCTTGGGGGATTTTATAGCCAACTTATAAGTCTCATCCTGGCTTATCTCTTAGAGGAGATCATAGCCCTTTATCTTTTTATAGCAATGCATCATTCAGTGGAAGAATACCCAGGTTCAAAGATGATAAGATTCATTATAAAGTTGATAAATTTATAAATACATTTTAACCATCTAAACTAAAATCAATTTCTGTTACACTTTTTAAAAATTCATAATAATTTTCCATTATAATACACATTTAAATTATTGTTTATATTTTTATGGGAAATATAAGTGTATTTGGGTTGTAATTTCCTAGCTTTGAGTTTGATTTTTGCTTTATATTTCTATATAATTGGCCCACAATCTTTGTTATAGTTTTTCTTAAAAATAAAAGTGTGTGTACTGCCTATGTTCTGGTCATTTATAAGTAGCCCTGGACTTGACAATTCATTGGAAGCACATTTATTTAAGGCAAAGTGTTTAATGAACACTGATAGGGTAAGGCTATATTTCATTGGAAGAAACCAATTAGCATCCTAGCATTTTTCATGATGCTCTTTTAACTGTTTCCTCAAAAAATTTCAGCCTCCATGAGGGCAGCACTCACATCTGTTAATCACTGTATTCACAGTGAGGGACATTATTGGCAAATCCTTGGTAAATATCCTCAATAAATATCTATCGAATGGATGAAAAGAAAATGATAGTTAATTAAAAATATAAATAGGAAACTTCAGTTTACTATCCTACTGGAATCTGCCTCTCTTCTTGAAATCTAGGTACTGATAAGAAATATACAACCTTAAAAACATCTGGGTCTGTCTTGGAAAATTCCATAGGGAAAACTATCTTCCAACACAATCTAAATGGGTTTTTATAGTAGAACCATAGATTGTTGCAGTCAGAAGGGATATAGAACCATTCCCTTGTTTAACCCATAAGGAAATTGAAGCTCAGAAAAATACCTGGGAAATATCACACAACTACAGAGCGCAGCTGATGCGATCCTGTGTGTGTGTGTGTGTGTGTGTGTGTGTGTGTGTGTGTCCCCTGCAGCAGATCATTTAACATTTTTTTTCACTGTTGTTGGCTTAGCTCTTCCCATTTCCAAAGAGTCTATAATATTAATTAGAGAATAACTTCTGTTAAGCAGAAGATGTTTTTATTTGTGGATTTTTTTCCTAGCAAAGGAAGATTTTCGGTTGGTACAGTGATGGCCTTAGGACAGGCTGCTGCTCGTAGGATTGTAAAGCTAAGCTGCTGGAGATAGGACAAGCATTGCCCAAAAGGTGAAAACTTGCGGAAGGAGGTGGGTCATTCAGTTCTCGGAATGAAGCAGGGTGCAGATTAGGAATCATTGCGGTTGGCGAGAAGTTGCTGGTCACAGACGCCTGTTTAAGTGCTCACTGTCAACAAGGAAATCGTGGGCCGCACTTAAAGTGGCTCACCTCTGATTTATTCATAAACCTCACACGAGCACTTGGCTTTGTTCTTGCTCTAGTAAGGGGGATGAATGCCAATAAGGACAGGAATAAAGAGCTCCTTGCATGGCCCAAGAGTGAATAGCACTTTCCTCAAAGCCTGACCTCTTTCTTCCGAGGTCTGTTGTGCTACCGTTGACTCGGATTGGCTGTGTCCTCACATGAATTGAGAGAAGAGGTTACGACAAGTATCTACCCTGTCAAGTCCATAGTATACATAGCAAGGTCTAGGGAACAGGAACTTGGGTTCTGACTTAATGTAAAGGTGGTGTTTATGCTAAGGGTTTATGCTTCACCCTTCCTTCTCTTTGAAGCTTGAAGAGTTTCACATTTGGAAAAACATTGCTTCTCTCTAATTGAAGAATGCGAGGATCTTGGAGGAAAATGGGTGTTGACAATCCATCCATCCCTCCACTGAAATGAATGAGAGAGATTTAATAACATAGGAAATTAGGGGCTTGAGGAGAAACTATGTACCATGCTGGGGTAGAAACAAAGCAATGGACTTGCGATGGCTTAGCCGTGTTTATCAAGGGGGTTTATTTTTGTTAGTCCACAAATTCTGCTCTGCTCTGGCCTCTCGTGGCGAGGGGACGGGACCTTTAAGAGAGTCAGCTGGCTGGTTCGCAGTGTGGCAGAGGTTGAGCGGAGTGACTTAAGTCCCCAGAGCAACATTCAGAGCCTGCGAGTCTTTTTCCAGCCCGCACCCCCCCCCCCCCCCCGCCGCCTCGCATCCTATCCATTCTAGCTCCCCTTTCCTCCTTTTGATGAAGTTGGTCTCTTACGACTTAAAGTGCATATATTTACACAAAAATTTCCTCCAATTTTCACAACACATTAACCCAGAAGAGCCATATTAGCAGAGGATGGTGAGAGTTGATGATATATCTCCAGATAAAGCCGTCCCCCTGTGCAGGAGCGTCACAGTCATCAGCTCATTTGTCATGGCTGAAGTGAGGATGTCAGGACCAATGAGGGTATGAGTGCTGAAGGGGGCGAAAGGGCTTTTGGAGGGAGACATTTTTGTGCTGGGAGTCGGCCATGGCTTAGATTTAGCTCCAGGGAAATGTTGGGATTAGCCACCGCTCTGTACAAATCCTTAGCATAACAGAATTAGTTGGGAAAATGGAGAGGTGGAGGTCATGAGGATGGGCGCATTTCTGGAGACCTGCTCGAGGCTGCAGGCCAAAAACTGCGAAAGAAGGGGGTGCTTGCATTGAAATTATTGTAAGGGATGTGCTTTAGGCAGGTCCATGGATTTCAAGGTTGAAGTCATGGTTCTGTGTGTCATCAAGGAAAAGACCTAAATAATATGTAGATATGGCTTCTGTTTTCAACTCGGAGCTGCATTCAAAGAATTTCCATCCCAACATCCAAAAACTTTGCAGGGAGATTTTATTTGAGAACCCAAAGATAACATTCAGGCCAAAAAAGTACTTTTGACAGTACCTTGGAGTGAAAGTTAATACTTCATTTAAATTACAATAATTATGGTGCAATACTCGCTGCATTGTTGAATTTGCACAAAACCAAGAAGCTCAACTTTGTTGAAGCAGACTTCATGCTGAAACTGTAATTGAAAAGCAACTTATTTTCTTTAGCTACAGAAGTCCTTATCTTTGATAGACCAATACTAGCAGATTTATTTCATTTTGGATCCAGCGAATTGTTCTCTCTCGGATAATGTACCCATGCAACCTTCTCTTATTTAACTCTATTGATTTACAGTGTTAAAGTGAAATAATCTGATACCTGTTTCCTGTCCTTTGAGTATTTGTCGTCAAAGAGGCTGATTAGTTTTTATCCCCCTCCCCAGTCTTTAGCTGTTTTAAATGTATAATTATCATCGCATGTCATTTGATAGCTGCACTAATTGCTGGCAACTATTGTCTGTTTGCACTTAATGCTGAAACCTGATCAACATCCTGCTTTGGTTGATGTTGGTGGTAAACTTTAATTAACTCTTATTGCATTGAAGAAGAGTTCAGGCTTGGTGCTAACTAATCATTTACCTTCATTATGTCCTGACAGCTCCACTTGTTCTTGGTCCTAATAGATACACCAGTCAGTAAATAAACCTGCAAACCTCATGCCTGGTGGTTGCTCCACACTGATATTTTGCTACTTAAAGTATAAGATAATTGGGCCCAGATAATTATTTAGTTAGTTTAGTATCTCTAGTCCGGCAGACACCAATCTTAATTGCCTCTTTCATGCTGGACAATTTTATTTTAATAGAAACTGTAGATTTGAGATAACATTATTCCTTCAACATGGTTCCTATGAACATGCGTCTTTTGAATCAATACAATTAAGCTTGTCTCCTGTTGGAATTCTTGTCATTATTTTTCCTGAAATACTTTTCCTGTAATGATATTGAAGTTAAAGTAATCAGGTTACCAGCAGATCATGTAAAATTCAAGTCAAAATTGCTGGCTGCTTGATTTTAATTTGTCTGACATCAAGTTTGTTTGAAAAGGGATAATATGTGGGTAAACCAAGGAGCTTATAATTATGGTTGACGTTTGTTTGTTTATAATGAAATCTAATTAAAGTTCATACATTTAAAACACAAAAGTTAATTACTGAATTGCTCACTTCACTTATGGATGGCAGTCAAATTAACTTTTAGGCCCAAAACACACACACACACACACACACACACACACACACACACACACACCAAACAAAAGTCTCTCCATAATAGAAATAAAATAACCAACTAATCTTAGTGATCAAACATACATTTTCCAATATTTCATCTTGGCATTCCCCAATGTTCTCTATTATGTTAGTCCTAGTGTGGTTTTTAATATAAAATAATGTAAAAATATTTACACTGGATATAAAAAGGCTTCTATTTGGTAGCCTCTACAAGTATTGTATAGTAAAAGGCTCTTGGTAGGGATTTAAAAATTATGCATATAACTTTCTTCATTAAAACTATTTTGAAAGCATTGCTCAAGGAACAGGAATGTTTGCTGGAATACCTGACCTGTGATTAGTTTTATGAAAATAATTATGGTAGGTTTAGCCTGCAAGGAATGACATTTTTTAAAAATAATAAGAATGTACTTACACTGCTTCACTTATTGTTATATGGGGTATGAGATCATATTGGAGGGAATCATGAAATGCAAATAATTATACCATTGTTTTCTCTTTTAAATATTCAGTTGTCAGTAGATCAAGAATTTTGTTTATGAATGGGCAAAGAAGGAAAAAATGCAGGTATATGTTAGGATATATTGTCTTCACATTGTATATGAGATAAATACATGTGTGGAATGGTTTTCACTAGTCTGGTAAATCTCTTTTGAAGCTCAGTATTCCTTAGTTATGCATACCTTAATAAAACCAATTAAGATGAATTTTTTAAATGTCCCTACATGACAACTTAAAAGCATTATCAACTAAACACTCTTAGATGGTGTGTGTTCCAGACAGATTAGTCCACTGCATTTTAAAGACTAGAAATATAAACATATGCAAAAACATGGCACCTTTGATTTATAAATTTCTAAAAATGATTGATGCGGTCCATGTTTTTCCAAGGAGAACTAAAGGGTTCCATGTTTAAGCTTCATACTTAGAAATGTTATTTCCTTGAACTTTCAAATCTAGTATGGATTGAAGGAGAGAGGTCTGAGAAGGAAAACTGATCCTGTCCATTGTTGTAGATGCTTTGTAAATGGAGTGTAATCTACACAACCTTTTAGTATTTCCAGGGTTTATGTATATGTATTTGAATATAACACCTGATTAATTTGTAGATCAGTATTTATTTAGGGATGGAAAATTAAAAGGATCATACAGTTCTTTAACTCTAATCCTACTTTGCATAGATGGAGACCAGGGAAGGTGCTTGACACTGAGGTAGGGCTGGGCAACTGACATTCAGAGGTACCTTTTCCTTCTATAAGGAAAGCAAAGCAAAGAAAATAGCTGGTATATTCTCACAGTATTGGCAAACACCAGCTTTCTAGTAATGCTTTAGCTGATTAGGACATACTTACCCTTTAATGAAGCAATCACCACAAAGCCCCAATGTCAGCTGGAATACTTGCAAAACAGTATCAAAGAAAGAATCCGAGGCACTGAACATAATTACAGCTCATGTCCTTGTCTCACACCAACCCAAACTATTCATTTTCAATTAGAATGAATAAGAAAATTAGAAATCAACTCAATTGGTTAAAAGGACCAAAGTTTGTTTACAGAGTATAAAGTATTGGGTCCATCTTGCTCAGTGATTCCGAGCTTTTTCCTGAAGCAAACGAATAACATGAGTCATGTAATAGTGGACTTTGGTTAAGGAGAGTTTATTGATTTATCTTGAAGGAAAGTAGCTGGAGTTTGATTAAAGTTGTGAAGAAAAACTGAGTAAAATTCCTATTTCCCACAACGAATCAAATTAAGAACTGTCGGACTTCATAGCAAAGTGTACCTTGCCTCTTTAGTTCTCTAACGTGTATATTTAAGGATGTGTCATTGTCATATCATGTCCATGGAGGTTTAGAGATAAGTGAGAGGAGGGAAATGGAGGGTGGGAAGAGAAAACTGAGAGAGAGAGAGAGAGAGGACCACTCATGTCCATCACAAAGGCCCTGTTTATGGGGACGGAAGTCGATACCTAATTTAGAGCTTAATGAGAAAAATGAGGGGAAAATGACTGAGCCGACTTGCATACTCATGTTTGTCTTGGGAAACTTTCCCTCTTTAAACATTTGCTTCTTTTAAAAGGTTTATATAGTCGGTGACATCCTTCTCCTCCAACTGAATTACCTGCTCTCCTTGGTGGTAGCATGGGTGGAAAGTTTTTGCTGTGTCAAGAGAGGTCGTCACACATTCTTCTGCAGCTCTCTTCATTAATTCCTTCTTGCAGAAGCATTTTCCCTCGTGCTGGGAAGGTAGAAGGGTGTAACACAAGAGCCCGGAGCATCAGCAGGAAGCTCTAAGCTAGTTAATGCAGTATAATTGTCTGGACATAGACTGGTCTTTGTTTGTGTGGTTCACTCCGAATCAGCTGTAATTAACTCCAGAGTGTTTCCAGATTGCCAGCAAAGAAAAATTACAGCTTTTCTGTTTTAAATTGTAAAGCTCACAAACATTAACTATGCACAGTGCACGTACTTTGATATATTTCTATCCTGCAAGGGTCGGGGGGCGAGGGGGGAGCTTACTTGACTCCCCCAACCCCCTCTAAAAATGTGCTTTTGTGAAGTTATTTGATTTAGTGACGATGGGAACATAATGGATCCTTGATACTTGGGCTTGAAATCTTTTTCTTCATATTTTCAATCCTTGGACATCCTTGGAGTTGTTTTTCTTCGTGCGAAGGTTTCTGATGCTGCAGTGGGAAAGAAGTTACGCACTCATTATTGATGAAATACTGGACGTAGACTAAACTGAGCCAATTGCAGAGCAAGCTCGCTACAAGGAAACCACCAGCCCCAACTTTAAAGACCGAGATCAAAGCTGGATTCTGACGTAACTTTACCTGTGTTTTGATATATCAAAAGGGAGGCTGTGAGAACAGGGCCTTCCTCCCGTGGTCAGCAACGCCACACCCTTTTAAAAGCTTCTGTACAGTAGTTTATAATTATGAATTCCAACATGGGCAGAAATGAGGTAGCGGTGTGAGCTAATACCGCCTAGTACATAAAAGATCTGTCAGCAACTGATGCAAAAAAAAAAAAAAAAAAAAAGTCCAGCCCAAAATCTTTTTTTCTCTTCCCTCTGAATTTAACAATAAGGAATTTAAGCCTCAATGTGGCTTCAGCGACCAAAGAAAAGAAGCTCTTGGTGTCTGCATAATACCACTTTGATGGATTTTTTTTCATCAGTTCTCTGTACGTGGCAACAAATAAACAAGTATAATTATACTTGTGAAGGCTATTCAGTGCTTTGTCAGGATTAGATATATGTGCCGTTTCACACTGCACTTCCCTTTTGTCTTTGCCTAACTCACTATGACATATTGATAGAGGATTTGGACTGGGGAAAAGGCCACAGCAGAGACAGTGATGACCTTTTGGAAACTTGATATAATTCAAGGATTTTTATTTATTTTCTTTCTTTCTTTCTTTTTTTAGAACTTGTTACCAAATTCTCTTCTACGTGGACAGCTTTTAACCCATTTCAAAGGGAGTCCATGAAGACTCAGAGTGTTAGGAGAGGGCTCACGAGCAGATGAGAATAAAAACAATAGGCGGAATCCCTTGTCCCTTTTCCCAGCACTTTGCAGAGTGGCTAACCTAGCATTCCTGTCCCGTTCTTCGGGCCCCCTCATCAGATCACGTTCTTTTTCATCATTTCACAAACCCTGTCTCACTGGGCCGGAGAGGAGGGCTGGGACAATCTCAGTTAAAAAACAGAGGTAACACTGGCCTTTCGGATTTGGGGTTCTAATGGGAATGCTGCTTCCTGAATGCAGAGGAATTCTTCTATTGTTCAGCAAGCACCCCTTTCATTAGCCAGCTCCTGGTAGGTGGGTTTGGTCATTTGGCAGAGCAGAGTTGAGGCCGAAGGACGAAAGCAAGGCAGAATGAGCAATAAAAGTTCTTTTCTGCATATTGTCCATTAGTTCCAAAAAGGGGATTTATGTGATCAAAGTCACTGATCTTGTGAATTACTGAGAATACCCCCAAAATGTGTACACATATTCTAAGCAGACTAGCAGGTACGTATTGTTCTGAATTTAGCATTGAAATTGTATTAGGTTTTTTGGGGGAGGGGGGATTTCTTGAAGACTTTGGTGATTTTTAGAGATAGAATGTTTGGCAATAGAGAATAGAAATTGGTGAAGACCAACTAGAGACCAGCTTAAATGGTGAAGCAACTTTTATAGTGAGTTTACTTGTTATGCAGTCATTTTGGAATGAATTCTGTGGTTGAAGTTACATGGCTGTCTTTGTGGTCTTTTTACTGGGACTTATAAAAGTTTAGTGTAAATTTCCTAAATGGGTCACATTGATAAAAGAAAGATCTTCTCTGACATTGATGACAATGAAATCACTGGGCATCATATTTAATATGTACAATATTGGTACATATAGATGTAACTAATGTTTTAACTGCACAAACTAAAGTGATTCCATAAAAATATACAGGTAAGCATCGACATAGTCAATAGCTACGAATTTAAAAATCAGGTAATATATTACTTACCATCAATTCAGATAGGTTTGTCATTGTTGCTTCTGGAATGAAATGTAAGTTTGATTGTATTGAAGACAGGATTTGACTTAGCTTCTGATTAATGTGTACCTTATTGAGAAGAAATTGATAGGCAATTTGGTGTAAAATGATGTGGGAATTTTGTAACAAAATCAATCCTACCATTTTGCTTTGACCTGTGATGGATTCTGCAAGGTAGTTTTCATAATTTTTTCACATGGCAACAATGTTGTCCCATTTTTGGAAGTTACTTCCGGTAAAATAAATAGGTTCTGATTCATATAGAGCAGTACTGAAACGGTACATTGCAGAGTCCATTCGGCATCTAGCCAAAATTATTAACTGCACATTACAGACCCCTCTTCCAGGCGTACTCATCACGTGTCATAATTCCAGCACGTGCTCGTGTGGGCTGAGAACTGTTGTAGGATTATAAGCAAAATAATTTAAATAATAATAAAAGCTCAGAAACTCCTTCACAAGCTGCATAGTGTTTGGGAGCTTTTCTTACTTTTGTGATTAAGGTGAATCTCCTCCCACGTATCAGCCTAGACTGTCTTATCAGAGGAAAGAATAAACAGCACCCACCCTGGGTCCTGCCACTTTACTTGGTAACCCAGGACCACTAATAGAGTGTTACCCACCACTGTGCTCCCACTCCAGATCTCTAGCCCCTTCCTGCCTTCCGCATCTCCTCCAGTCTAGTAGGGGGTTATATTTTAGGCATTTTGGCTGCCTTTGGTGCGTATAGACATTGTTTGTGCTGATCTGGTGAATGCAAAGGTAAACATTAACGTTTGTGGACTAATTAGAAAATTATTAGGTTTTCATGCTTATGGTTATCAGATTATTTCAGAGGGTTTTAAAAGCTGCAGGCATGCCATGAAGATAATTAACCTGCAGCTCATCGATGATTAAAATTACACACTAAGCTTTATGATGTTTGATTGGTGAGCAATTAGAATGTCGTTTTAACCATGGCAGATACCAAAACGAATTTTGATTTCATTTCCAATCTCTGCCGATCTTTTGATGCATTCTACACTGATCACTTCCTCTCTGATTTAGCTGACAAGATTAAATTTGATTACAGTCAAGAGAGTATTAAGAAGTGATTCTTCATACTTAATATGCCAGTGACCTTCAATGAGGTCTTTCTTCCAGAAGAACTTTCCAAAAGGGATTTCTAAAACGCTTAGTAATATTGGTGAGCCCCGAGTTTTGTTTTCTTCTTAGCCCTCTGCCACTGTGAAGTCGGCAATAAATGCAGGGGCACCCAGGGTGAGACACTGCATGTCTGTCCTACCCAATATGACAGGTAATGGAATACAGCAACGTCAAGCTTTCTCATATCAGAAATTACCAGCGACCTTGAATGCGTTGATACTTTTACGTTAAGGGGCTAGTTGCCTTGAAGTTATGAATCCCTCAAATTGTAAGATTTGAGAGAAAATTGCTTAGCTGCTTCATAAAATCGAGACGATGTCTGTGTCCTAGGCTGAAAATAAACACCAAAGTTTCAGCCCACTCAGTGGTGTGTACAGTGCCATCGTCCTGCAAACCCAGAGAGCTGCAGGACTCAGAAGCTTAAACTGTAATCGAGTTGCTATTACAGTAGCTGAGGTTTGTGGGCACACACACACACAGGTGAGCACACACACACACACACACACGTGGGCACACATGTGCACACACGCATACACACTTGCACACAGAAGGGCATGCATTGCTACCAATACATACTCGATTGTCCTCTGCTACCTGACCCTGCTTGCCGGAGCCTGAGATGGCTTTACGGAGGGCGCATCTTGCTCTCAACAAAGGGAGTTTATGGTCTAAGATGCCTGGCTGCAAAGAACAACAACAAAAAACCACTGAAAAATTAAATCTAAAAAAATGATGGAAGGATTTTCATCAGTCGTGCTTGCGTATGATTTGTTAAGCCAGGGGAGATGCTGATTGAGGCAATAGTTGAGAGATGGGATGGGCAACTCATCAGGATTGATAACATCAAAATGGTATTTGAAATGGTGTTCATTACGTATTGCAGTGAAAAAAAAAAACCCACACAAAAACAACGGAGTGAATGCGATCGTCCCCTAGGATGATAGGCCTGGCTGCAGTAAATATTAATTTCTGTTCTGCTGCCCATTGAGGTGACTGAAGTGTGGGGAAGAATTGTGATTGGTGCTTAATCAGGGCCAGCCAGATACCTGCTGAGAGCTTTTGCACAGGGAAGATTTGTAGTAAGCTGATTTACTGGCAAAATGAAAGCCAGAGCAGAGTGTGGTCGGTGCTGCCTATGACTGTAATATTTCTCATTTTAAGGTTCCTTTATGGTTGGTCTCCCTTCCCTCCTCATCCCCCCCCTGAGAAAGTAAAAGGTAAATATTAAAAAAAAAATTACAAGTTATTTGCATTGTTCTTTTTATTCCTGCCTTCGTATGTGAAAGCCATTTCCATGTCTGTCACGGACAGGGGGCTTTTAAAGCCTTTACGTCGATTCTATACATTTTCAGAAAAGGGGAATGAAAAAAGTACGGATCACTGATATGAATTTTAGATTTATGATGAATGCTCATGGCGATTTCAGAAACACCTAGGGTGTGGAGGCCCGGCTGTGATAGCTCTCCGCATTATTTTGCTCCATTTACACAAAGTCTGTGTGTGATAGATAGGTGCGCTGGTTTTAAGTCCCCCCCCCCACCCCCCACCCCACCCCCTCACCTTTGCAGATAGTCAGGTTTACAGCTGCCGTAAATTAGTGATGGGCTATTAGTGAGCGGTGTCATTATTTAATAAAAATGCCTTCTCTCACCTTATTTTTTATCCAGGTCCCTGACAGGCTGGATGAAATGAGATCCCCATGTAGCGATTGCCATGGAAACCTGTGACTCCCCTCCTATCTCAAGGCAGGAAAATGGGCAGAGCACATCAAAGCTGTGTGCAGCGACACAACTTGATAATGAGGTGCCAGAGAAAGTTGCAGGCATGGAGCCTGACAGGGAACACGGCTCCGCCGATGGCAACCTGAACGCCGCCGCCGCCAACGCCGAGGAGCCGCGCGCCCAGGACGGCTCGCTGGGCCTGGGCCTGGGCCTGGGCCTGGGCCTGGGCGGCGAGCATGCGGCCTCCGCCGCCACGCAGGTGGCCGCGGCCAAGGCCAAGGCCAAGGAGATCCCCTGCCACGAGTGCGCCGGCTCCTTCCCCAGTTTGCAGAAGTACATGGAGCACCACTGCCCCAACGCCCGCCTGCCCGTCCTGAGGGACGACCACCACCACCACCACCACCACCCCCACCACGAGAGCGAGGTCAGCGAGCTGGAGGACAGCGACGTGGAGAACCTCACCGGGGAGATCGTGTACCAGCCCGACGGCTCCGCGTACATCATCGAGGACGCCCAGGAGGCCGCGGGGCCGCACGCGCCGCCGCCGGCCACCGGGGCGCACGGCCCGCTGCTCTCGGCGGCCCGGTTCCTGGACTCCCTGGCCACCTCGGCGGCCGCGGCCGGGGACAAGGGCGACCAGGCGGCCACCGCCGCCGCCGCCCCGCTGTCCTTCTACCCGCAGATCATCAACACCTTCCACATCGCTTCATCCCTCGGGAAACCGTTTGCAGCCGACCAGGCTTTCCCAAATACCTCAGCCCTGGCAGGAGCCGGTCCTGTGTTGCACAGCTTCCGCGTCTACGACCTCCGGCACAAGCGGGAGAAGGACTATCTCGCCAGTGACGGCTCGGCCAGGAACTCCTGCGTGTCCAAAGATGTCCCCGGCAACGTGGACCTGTCCCGCTTCGACGGCTGCGTGAGCGACGGCAAGAGGAAGCCCGTGCTCATGTGCTTCCTGTGCAAGCTGTCCTTCGGCTACACGCGCTCCTTCGTCACGCACGCCGTGCACGACCACCGCATGACCCTCAACGACGAGGAGCAGAAGCTCCTCGGCCACAAGGGCGTCTCCGCCATCATCCAGGGGATCGGCAAGGACAAGGAACCTCTGATAAGCTTTCTGGAACCAAAAAAACCCACCTCTGTGTACCCCCACTTTTCTACCACAAACCTCATGGGCCCCGACCCCACCTTCCGCGGCCTCTGGAGCGCGTTCCACGTGGAGAACGGCGACGCCCTGCCGCCGGCCTTCGCCTTCTTGAAAGGAAGCCCGGGCCTGGCGGCGGCGGCGGCGGCGGCGGCGGCGGCGGCTGCGTCCTCGTCGTCGTCCAGCCCCGCGGAGCAGCAGCAGCAGCCGCTGGGGGTCACCCCAATGCCAAAGGCGGACGTGAGCCTCGGGGGGCTGGCTAGCCTCGTGGTGAACACCCCGATTACCTCTGTCTCCCTCGGCCACCCCTCGTCCGAGTCCAGCAAGGTGTCCGAGAGCCAAGACCAAGAGAACAACTGTGAACGGCCCCAGGGGAGCCCCGCGGGGCACCCCGGGGGGCGGGGGCGGCGGCGGCGCCGAGTGCCCCGTCAAACGCGAGCCCCCCGAGGCGGGCGACGAGGACGAGGAGGAGGACGCCTACTCCAACGACCTGGACGACGAGGAGGTGTTAGGCGAACTCACCGATGGTATTGGTAACAAAGATTTCCCTCTCTTAAACCAAAGCATTTCTCCTTTATCATCCAGCGTGCTAAAATTCATCGAAAAGGGCCCCCCGTCCTCCTCCTCCTCCTCCTCTTCTTCCTCCTCTTCTTCCTCCTCCTCCTCCTCCACCTGCGCGATGGGCTCCGACGACCCGGAGAAGAAGAAGCAGACGGCCGCCCCCCGGGCCCATCCCTACGGCCTGGGTGGCCCAGGCAAGGACCTGGCGGAGGCCGGTGCCGGCAAAGACAGCGCCGCCGCCGCGGCCCCCCACCCCTGCGACCCGGGCCGGGGCGACGAGGACGGCGCGGCCCCCCCTCACCAGCACGGCTTGGCGCCCAGTGCGCCCGGCACCCCGGGGCCCGGAGGGGACGGCTCCCCCGGCAGCGGCATCGAGTGCCCCAAGTGCGACACGGTGTTGGGGTCCTCGCGGTCCCTGGGCGGCCACATGACCATGATGCACTCCAGGAACTCGTGCAAAACCCTCAAGTGTCCCAAATGCAACTGGCACTACAAATACCAGCAGACCCTGGAGGCCCACATGAAGGAGAAGCACCCGGAGCCCGGGGGCTCGTGCGTGTACTGCAAGACCGGCCAGCCGCACCCCCGGCTCGCCCGGGGCGAGAGCTACACGTGCGGCTACAAGCCCTTCCGCTGCGAGGTGTGCAACTACTCGACCACGACCAAAGGCAACCTCAGCATCCACATGCAGTCGGACAAGCACCTGAACAACGTGCAGAACCTGCAGAACGGCACCGCCGGCGAGCAGGTGTTCGGCCACGCCGCGCCCGCCCCCAACGCCAGCCTCAGCGGCTGCGGGACCCCCTCGCCGTCCAAGCCCAAGCAGAAGCCCACCTGGCGCTGCGAGGTGTGCGACTACGAAACCAACGTGGCGCGGAACCTCCGGATTCACATGACCAGCGAAAAGCACATGCACAACATGATGCTCCTGCAGCAGAACATGAAGCAGATCCAGCATAACCTGCACCTGGGCCTGGCGCCGGCCGAGGCGGAGCTCTACCAGTACTACCTGGCCCAGAACATCGGCCTGACCGGGATGAAGCTGGAGAGCCCTGCCGACCCCCAGCTGATGCTCAGCCCCTTCCAGCTGGACCCGGCCACGGCGGCCGCCCTGGCCCCGGGACTCGGTCAGTAGTTACTGCTTTCCTCCGCTCCCATTAGCTCCGCGTCACAATCTGAGTTGGTGGGATGCACCCAGATGAAGTGGTGCGTGCAGACGAATCGGGGACAGCCTACTGGAAGGGAATTTCTCTCTCAGCTGACAATCCAACCACTTGGGCTTCCCTTCAGACCTGAATTAACTCCGTAGGGGAAGCCGTTAAGGGGTCCAGGGCAGCCTGAGAGGAGTTAGCAAACTTTGTCTTCATGCAGCAGCTCGATGAACAAACGCGCATGTGCCCGAGTTGCCCTGCCATTATTAGCTGAGACCCTTGCAAGGCTTATAGCTTTGGTGTTGGCAGTTATTCCCTCAAATATCAAACTTGCGCTTCTAAAGGGTAGACCATTATTTTCAATGAAATATTAGTGAAAACCATTTCCGTGTCTGTGATGGAAGGTAATTAAACTGCTAACAGTCATACCGTTACCTTATCCCAGGTATTTGGCAAGAGATTCCCGGCCCGCCTACAGTATTAGCCAGATCTCATCAGGCTTCAGACAAATTGCGAAATAGCAATTAGTGCTTATGTAAGTTTATCTAGGCTCTTCCATCGCAAGCACGTGGCTGTTTGTTATGGTATCGATCACCTCTCTTGCCCTCGAAAATACAAATTTCAGAATGACATCATGCCCAGTAGGAGTAATTAAAGCTATCTGGTGAGGGCATTTAGAAGTTGAAAGGGATGATTGTAATTGATCCCGATTCAATCCTATTACAGCTTTTTATGGGTTTAAGCTCTAGAGGAAGCACATTCCCGGTCAAGACTTTTGTTTTACAGATTCCTTTGTGTGTGCTGTGTTTTCTAGTGTCTATTTTTCCTTTTAATTTTTTTCTTCCTGTAGTAAATAATGAGCTGCCGCCTGAAATCCGGCTTGCCAGTGGTCAGCTAATGGGTGATGACCTGTCCCTCCTTACTGCAGGAGAGCTGTCACCTTATATCAGTGACCCGGCATTGAAGCTATTCCAGTGTGCTGTGTGCAACAAATTCACCTCTGACAGCCTGGAGGCCCTGAGCGTGCATGTGAGCAGCGAGCGCGCTCTCCCCGAAGAGGAGTGGAGGGCTGTAATTGGAGATATCTACCAGTGCAAGCTCTGTAACTACAACACGCAGCTCAAAGCCAACTTCCAGCTCCACTGCAAGACCGACAAGCACATGCAGAAGTACCAGCTGGTGGCTCACATTAAAGAAGGAGGCAAAAGCAACGAGTGGAGGCTCAAGTGCATCGCCATTGGCAACCCCGTCCACCTGAAGTGCAACGCCTGTGACTACTACACCAACAGTGTGGATAAGTTACGCCTGCACACCACCAATCACAGGCACGAGGCGGCCCTGAAACTCTACAAGGTAAGGGGGACATCCCTTTCCCTTGACACAGGGGTGGGAAGGGAATTAACTGTTCAGAGCTTGGAGCGCAAGTCTGCAAGTTAAGAAAAGGAAAAAAAAATAAATAGAAGGGCAAGGGACACAGTGTCTGCTGAACGTTAATACATGTTATGTTGAAATCTAGGCGACGGGAGAATTTATTTGAAAGGTTGGCTATCTGTCTCTGTTATATCTGTCACAGTGGCATGGATTGCTTTACTGGTTTCTCCCAAATAAAATAACTTTTCTGAGTATTTTCATATGCAAAACAATGCTGTGTTGTTGACTGGTTTTTCAAAAGGCATAGTGTACCACTCATGGCTAAGTGTGAATGGTTACAGGGAGCAGAAGACAAAAATAGTGCTACCTCGTGCCACCTTTTGTTTGGTGACAAGGTGACTCTGTGTGCGCATTTTTGCTTTTTCTTTCAAGTACCTAGTAGTATTGAGTAAACACACTCTCCCTTAGCATCAGCTGAAAGTCTTCTTAACACTGTTGTTATTTTGCATGATTTTTTCCCAGCTAGTAATGTTTTAATCCCCTCAGTGGATGTGGCAGGGATAAAAATGTTCATTCAAAGGCAAATAACACTTTTATCTGATGCTGATGTAATGAATACATGCAAGTGAGGAACACCATTGATTGCACAACTTGTCCTGACTTTTTTGTAAATCCTGATGACTGGTTAATTTGTTTTGAGCAGCTGGTGTACTGGTTTGGCTTGATTGTCTTGGTTCATGTAACACGTGGAACAGATTCATTTCTATGATGAATAACAGGGTAACTTATTAAGAACTTCTTTTGTCTAGAGGACATTAAAATTCAGAAAATATTGCAAACCATTCGTCATTGTAACAAGCTCTAAATATGATTACAAAATCCATTTTGCAAGTGTTATCTATTGATTTATACTAGAAATCAGGGGTAACTATACTATCAGGAGTCAACCAGTGATTGTAACACCTATGGCTTTTCTAATACTGCTTCAAACTATAAACACATGAGGAGCAGAGTAGACGGTGGTCTAGAGCGTGTGCAGGAATTATTTATTTGGGTTGGCCTGGCACTGTTTGTTGAGGTTGTTGAAGCTCCAACTCTAGATGGATGTACAGAGCGTAAAATCCGGAAGACGTGGTGGGAGCATTTGTAACATTGTTCCTATGTTGTTGGTGCTCTGCGGATCAATAATGAAAGCATTAGATTTGGGTTACACAGTTTGAGGGAAGTTCAGGCTTTGATGTAGTATGGAAAGCTTCTAAATTGATGGTATTGAAAATATAATCCAAGAATTAATTGTATTATAATTCATAGATTTTACAGCAATGGTTGACAGCCGTTCAATTGTCAACTTTTTTTCCCCCCTGTTGCTACCTGACCTATTAAAACTTTTAGAATTCCGAGGAGAGAAAAAACAAACAAACATTAAGTTTGTATAAATAATAGATCTCAACCCTGGGAGCTAGATAGAATATTCATGAACTGGGTTTATATTCATGCAGCCCCTCTAACACTTGAAATGAACATGTTGCAAAAAGAAGACATAAATGTACAAATTTTTCTGTTTTATTAATCTCATGTGGGAAGCTCCAGAAAAGTAGAGTGGCACAGTTTATTTTCTCAGGAAAAGTGATTTAATCTAATTGTTTGGTGATTATGTAGACATGTGTGTTTTAAGTTTTTCCATTCATTCCACGGGTGTGAATTGACATCCCTCACTGTCTGCAGAGCAATTTGCTGGGAGCCAGAGTTGGTCTGGAAGTTCCTTTGAAGGGAGAGTTGGATATTGTCTTTGAATGGCTAACAACTCAAGGAGATAAACCCTTGTTTATAAAGAGGGCTTTCAAGCAGAGAGAACTTTCGGTCTCAGAACCAAAGGGTATATACGTCCTCTTACCTTTAAAATGTTATGTCATATACAAAAATTTCCCCCAACTCTTCTTTATTTGCTTATCTCTTAAATACCCAAGTTCCCTAATACTGTAGTGTTTAAAAATGGTCAGCAACCAAACAAGCATACTTTGAACAAACTTACCTTGAATTAAAAGAAGACTGAACAGAGAAATATTTGAGCTGTTGCAACTTGATATGGGGTCATTGGACTACATTTTTTTGCATCATCCTTCAAGGGGCATTCCTTATTTCTGGTAACTGCCCAAGTCCTCCAGAATAGCAATGTGTTGAGGATGCCATTTCTAAAATGAGTTACAAAGACCAAAGGCAGTGTGCATCGGATAGAGAGAGAGGGTTTTCAAGTGCAGTAATGATTTCAGCAAGCTTGGTCAGCTTGTGTGAGCAAAATAAAATTGCTTCATAAGTAACATTAATTGCTTTTAAATAAGAAGCTAACAAATTGGCCAGGGTCTGGAAAAAAAAAATGATGCGTTGTAATTTGGCTAAAATATTAAAATTAGACTTAAAATAGTTTCTGAGTTAATGATTAGACACTAATCTCCTACGTAAAATTTATTTTCATTAAGAGCTTAATTTACATAATTCTGCTTCGGGAATTAGTTAGACTTTATGGGAAAGTGACAAGTAGCGGTTATAAGACAAATGCAGAGCAGCGAGAATTCAGCCTTTCTTGTTATTGACAACGTATTGATTGACAACACTTTAAACGTGGTCATGTGTCAGTTCGATTTGAATAGGCTACCTCTTGCTGTATTACCTAAAAGAAGTGTGTGTCCTCATTCCAGTTAAAGGAGGTTAAAGGTTAAGGGTTAAGGGTGAGCATAAAAGCATCATCTGCCTAGCTGCTTAACTTTAAACTGATCAATTTAATGAAAATCTGTTTTACAGATGTTGCTTTAATGTATTTGGCAGGATTTAGGCAGCTTTAACATTAGACGTATGCTAGTAAAGATTATTTCTTTATTTGACCAGAACAACACCTTTCCTTTTATGTTTAAGGTGGAAGGCTTGTGGGTTATGGTATTTTGGCAAAGGACCCAGAGGCAGAATGTGTAGATGATCTTTCCATATGGACTCAAAAAAAAGAATACCTTCATGTCTATTGCTAACGATGGCTACAAAAACAAGCGAAGCCGTCTTCATTTCTTTGGCAGTATTATTTTCCTGAGAATCTCTCTCTTTTTTTTTTTTCAAAAAGAGGTTTTTGTGTGTGTGTGTGTGTGTGTGTGTGTGTGTGTGTGTGTGTTTAAAGAAAATCTTACTCATTTCTTCAAGCAAAAATTTCTGAAGTGCTGTGTTGATTTCCCCCCAGAAATTTTCATGATGAAGCAAAATTGGCCTGGGAAATTAAAACAATAAAATGAAACTGCAGCTTGCTCTTAATCTTCTCTTAGTGTGTGAAAAGTGTATTTAAAGTGAGGTTAGCACTAAATGCCTGGAGAGCTACAGTCAGTGTTGCAAGGTAAAAAGGGGGTGTATCTGTGGCCATGTCCATCTCTGTATCCAATGCAGGAACAGTGTTTCTCAGCTAGCCACTTTATTACATTTGATCAGACTCCTCCAATTCATGCCTTTGCATCCTCTACAAATTTTTGTCAGTTGGAATTTACACAGTCAGTCCTCAATAAATATTTGTAGGATGAATAGTGGACTAATGAATAAGCTGGAAAATGTTTTCAAGAAACCCCTTTAAAATGCTTTGCAATTTGGTCTTCCCTTTACAAGATCCCAAACTTTTTTTTTGAAAAAGTCCAATAAAAAGATATAATGAAAAACCACTTAGCAGTAGACATTCAAGGTGCGAAGGAACAAGTAAGACGTGGGCGATATTTCCGATTTCCAGTTTCACTTATTCTTGGCTCAGAATGGCCCAGAGGTTCCTGGCCAGCTGATTGCCCGCCCCCCCACCCCCCCCCCCCCCCGCTCTGCGGGACTCCCCACACCTGCACTGGCACTGCTCTTAGGATATGATATGTATTTGTAAGTGAGGTGTTCACAGCTTTGCTTGTTCAAAGTCAAAAGCTGAATTGTCCTGGCTTTTTTTCCTGCCTGCATCTGCTAGAAGTGAAGCAGAATAGTCTGTCTGAATTCCATAATGCTGTTTTCATATTTGGGTTTCAAATTGGCTGAGAGCAGTCAATGAATCTCTTGTCTCCATGGTGAGCAGAGAAACACACGTGGGGCTGGGTCCTAGGTAACTTTCAGTGTAACATTCCCCCAAGGAACATTTTTGGAGTTTTCTCATTATCCATGTTACGGATGAAGGAATCCGGGTTAAGAACTAAAATCCAGCTGTGGGGGAGGGTCACAGAAGAAACTGCAAGGAGCCACGTTGGCAAAAGTGTGTGGCAAGGAAATAAAAATGGAATAATTAGCCTCACCTACCTTTTTCTTTTCTTCTTTTTTTACTGGTAGGAAATAATAACCTGATCGGTTTGGAATTAACAAAGAATCACAAGGTTTTTCCTTTCAATAGGCCAGAGTCCAACTTTGCAATTTAAAATCAAATACACCAGATATGTACCATTGCAATTATGGAACTGTCATTGTCCCAGGGTGATGGTAAAAGAGGTCAGGAGATTGTGTGGGATACATTTGCATAAAAGTCATTGTGCCGGAGGAAATTGGAATATGTGTGTGTATCTGAGAAACCAAAACAGGTTTTTCCTCAAACTGATTCTACTCATTTATTTAGATGAAGAAAGCTGTTTTCAGAGATAAACAAAAGTTATTCTTTTCTGTTGCTAAAACGTAAACCTGAATGTGGAAAATTGTGCACTTTTTATATTAGTTTCAGATTTATGTTCCTTTCAAGGTTGAAATGCAGTGTGAAATTCAATTCCAGTTGCAGGATTTATTTAAAAAAGTAATCACAATTCAAGTTATTTTATTGTATTCTCATGTAAAAAACCAAGGCATAGGTTGAGAAAACAGTTTCCATAATAGAACAACACATGCTTGCATAATACCGAGGACGAATAAATACACAGATCAAACACAGAGGAGCTGGTTAGCTGGTAGCAACTAATAAATCACCCATGCTCTCAGCTCGCAGTGTCATTGGCCAGGCCTATCAACTACGTCTACTTCTGTTTTTAAGCTTGACATTTGCTGAGGCACAGCCACGTGTTCTGACACAGTGACTCCAGCACAAACAGGGACTTCTCACTGCATTTCCAGGGCAGGAAAGTCTGCATGATGAGCCAAATCCCTCTCTGGATTTCACTAGGAAAAAGTGACCCCAAATCTGTTTATCCAAACATATGATAGAGAGATAGACAGATAGATAGACAGACAGACAGACAGACAGACAGACAGACAGACAGATAGATATAGAAAAAGATGGATGGATAGCTAGATGATAGATAGAAGGATGGATGGATAGATAGATAGATAGATAGATAGATAGATAGATACACAGATAGAGATAGAAAAGAATGGATGGATGGATAGCTAGATGACAGAGAGGGATGGATAGATAGATAGATAGAGGGATAGATAGATAGATAGAGTGATAGATAGATAGATAGATAGATAGGTGATAGATAAATAGATAGATAGATAGATAGATGAACAGATAGATAGATGATAGATAGATAGATAGATAGATAGATAGCAATTCCTGGAAGGATTATTTAGACCAGGCATTAGTAACTTTTTACATCCATGTAAGGATAGAGAAAATGATATTCAGTGTGTGAAATTGTTAACACACCCAGACAAAAATCTAAAGAGAGCCAAGTGTGTTACTGGAAGCCGCTAATTTTATTTTCAACGTGTCTTTCCCTACCCAGAGTGCCACTGTCCCTAGAGCAGGCGCACGCTACTGTGCTCCTCTCTGGTTTTCTGAGATCCTTACTACTTCATCCCTTCTCTCCAGGGAAGTACTCCCTGTTGCAAGATTACATGTCTAATTCCCCCCAGAAAACTAGCACTCCTTTAATTAAGGGGGAAAAGGCCTTTTGATAAAAGCCACGTAGCGCATCCGAAGGTGTAAGTGACTTTCAGGTCTTGCCCAGGGAGCATTTCATTTCAAAGGGGCTTGCTTTTCCTCTGATGAATCCCTGGGTGTGCGGGGTGCAGTGATTATGTCAGGATGGGGGTTAGGGAGGGCAGTGCCCCACCTAAGAGCTTTCTGCGTTTCTCTCCTTGGGAACACACACAGACAGACAGAAACACACACACACACACACACACACACACACACACACACACACACACACACGATTCCCCACCGCAGAAACGCAGTAAAACATTGGCACTACCATTCCCTACACTTCAAGACCACATCACCTCGTCCTTTAAGATTTATGTGATGGAGTCTGTCTAACTGGAGCTCATGCTCTGGCCTGTGACGTGTAGGTATGGTTTCACCAAAAGTGGTAAATGGCCTGTGGGTCACCAACCCCGAGGTCGTTTGGGTCATGTGGACCAAGGTGTTAGCTCATAATTAGCGTGTCCTCCCTGCGTGTGTCTTTGGCCTCAGTTTAATGGGCCCTGTCAGTGGAGCTTGTTGAAAATTGCTGAAGTGTTCGAGTGGGTCCCGGGATGCCACGCGGGGATGCAGCCAGAGGCATATGTTAGCCAGGCCTCGTGCTGCTGAAAGGGTCTTGGCCTGGGGTGGAGGGAGGAGGAGCTGGCATGTGCATAATGACCGCGTTCTGCTTCCAGAACATCTGGCCTGCCCGCGTTCTACTGGAAATGCTTCCCCGGGTTTGCTGTGAGTCTGAGCCTGTGCTCGGGCTGAGTTCAATTAGACGTGGAGATTTGTTCATTATTCAGATAATTCAAGCCTTAGACAGCACTTTTCCCCAAATTATCAGTGTATTGCATGAAGGCTTATGATGATATGATTTATTCATAAGAAGATCAACAACAGAGGCCCAGCCCCCACCCCCCCACCCCCAAGGAAACGTCTTTATAGATTTGCAGCCTAGTGGGAGTGTGGTGTGGGTTATAAGCACAAGGTCAAGGTTCTGCTTGCAGAATGCTCGAACGCTAGCCCAAGTTTTACTTCTAATCAATACGGGGACATTTATTGAGCACTTACTATGCACCAGTTTTTAAAATGTTGCTTGTGTGGGTGCTGTGTCCCATTCAGGTGGTAGGATTTAAGCCAGGTTCTCTAAGATGATGCTTCCTAACTCCTTGCACTTCCGATGTGGCTGGGACATGAATAGAATCAAAGGTAGAATCCATATACCAGCCATCAAAGCACCTGTGCCTTTTTCACCAGTGGTTGGTCTGTCACAGGCTGAGGGTGCCTGCTCTCTTGGGTCACCAGTAGATGTAGAACATTGTCACTTGTAGCTTACTATTACCACCCTCTTGCAAGGCAAGACGGTATTGATCCGTTTCAGGCAGGTGTTATGGTGGGAATGTGAGGACAGCGTAGAGCTTTTCTATTAGTTGGAACATGTACATCATTTTTCATGCACAAGGATGATGCTACTGATGCATTGCCTAGAAAATGAAGAAGAAAACCACTTAATTAAGAATGCAAAATGTGTCAGATTAAAACTTCAGTCAACCACCTTGTAGAACTGCTCATTTAGTTTGACACTTGGAGAATCTGTTATAAATTTCGTTTATAATACTGTCAGTGAGAATTCTGCTTAAAGAACAATTTTTATAATGACCTGTGCTGGTATTATCCCTGATAATAAAAATTGTGTGTGGCAACATTTGATTTTACTTGGTTTTGCCATCTTTACTAATGCTTTAGCTTTCTTATTTTAAGGAAACCTACTTTCGTGGGCTTGATTATAAAACTTACAATATTGAATGTGTATATGCAAATGCAAAAGTCTACTGTGACCATACTCTCAATAATTATTGATTCAGATCTTCCTAAAACTTTTCTGTTTTGGAAATATTAGGTAGCATAGAATGTACATTTCTCTCTCCTTGTTGCTTAAGGAATAAGTGTTAGGGTTATATTTTCCCATTAAGCAATTTTTAAGGATTGGTGTAGAGCCGTGGTCGGCAAACTGCGGCTCGCGAGCCACCTGCGGCTCTTTGGCTCCTTGAGTGTGGCTCTTCCACAAAATACCACGGCCTGGGCGAGTCTATTTTGAAGAAGTGGCGTTAGAAGAAGTTTAAGTTTAAAAAATTTGGCTCTCAAAAGAAATTTCAGTCGTTGTACTGTTGATATTTGGCTCTGTTGACTAATGAGTTTGCCGACCACTGGCACTGTAGAGAAAGGTTAGAGTTTAATATTTCTTTGTGTCTGGATATCTGCTGATAAAATTAGTGCAATGCAGAGCTGAGGTGGAAAGAAATGAGCTATTGACAGGTTCAACTGTATCACTTGACTCTGTTTTGGGAAGAAAGCTTTTAAACTTTTAAAATGTAGATTTTTTTTAAGGCTATGATTATGTGTCCTGTGTCAAGAAGAGCCTCCTTGATAGTCAGAGTTGGCTATTGACTGACTACATATGATTTATGAGATAGCAACAAGAATTTTACCCAAAATATTCCTCCTCCTGATGCCAGTCTGTCAACAGTGAAGGCATATTGGTCATTGGCTTATCCATTTATCACCTTTTAAAATGCCGCTACTTGTTGAAGAGAGAACCTGTAGCGACAGTCATAATAAGCTAAACGTTCTGTGTGCAATCTGTTCTTTCCTCTTCGAACGGTGGTATGTTGTCACTCCCATTTGCACATCTGAGGAAACAGATTCAGAGCCAAAGGCCTTGCTGAAGTCCTCACGGAGCCTGTGCTGGAGTCTCCCTGGGCTCCCTTCTCCCTCCGCACCCAGCCTGCATTCTGAGCCTCTGCTAGTGGAAACACTTCCTGTTGTACTTGAAGAAGGGAAGACCCGGGGGTGGGAAAGGAAGAGGAAGGCCGGGAGGTGCAGAGGCAGACTTTTCCTCTAAGGCTGAATCCTTCTGGAACCCACTTTTATTCGTTCAAGTTAGCACATTCCCTTTAAAGATGCTGCAGGTGCCATGGAACCTAAGAGCTGGCCTGAGGGGTTTGCATCCATGACTGCCGTCCACTGGAATGATGAACTTAGACTTGTTGGACTTCTACAAGCCGGAAGGAGAAACTGCTGATTAAAATTGTCACCTGCATATTTCCTGTCACGACAGAATCCTTTCACTTGAAAGGAGCTTCCTTCCATTGGCATTTGGGGGTGTTGGGTTTGTTAAATAGAAAGGACTGATAGAATATCACTTCTACACCTGAGCCCTCGGTGCTTGCAAGTTAAGCACCTTTGGAAGCTGCATTCCTTCATCCAGGTCACCAGGGTACGCCAGCAGGAATGTACTAAATGGTACCCTGCTGACCTGCGGGCGGGAATGTGCCCCGCTCAGCATTTAACTTACTACACACACAACCCACGCATGGCCTGCTCTCTGCCCAGAACCTGAGCCCATCTTCCCTTTCCCTGGCATCCTTATAATGACTAGAGGAAATACTAGTCAATTGATAGTTACTAGAGAATTTAATAAAAAATGATTTTGTTGTGAATTATTATTATTTAAATATTTTTATTGATTTTAGAGAAGGAAGTAAGGGAAAGGGAGAGATGGAAACATCATTGAGAGAGAAACATTGATCAGCTGCCTCCTGCACGCCCCTGACCAGGGATGGAGCCTGAAACCCGGGCATGTGTCCTGACTGAGAATCGAACCAGCAACCTTTCGGTGCACACGGGACGATGCCTGACCAACTGAGCCACATTGGCTAGAGCTATTATTATATATATTTTTTACTTTTATCTTTCACTTTTACATTGGGTCCCTTTAGGTGTACGTTTCCAGAAATTTCCTACCGACCATATGTTTCTAATGCACTGCCTTCCTCCCTCTTCTCAGAATCTTGCTAACTTGTCCGATGGAGAGCCCCAGGTCTTGTTAAAACTATTTACATTGACTTAACTTCGAGATGTTTGGGGAAGTCTTGCCTTCCAGATGCTGGCTACCTGATCATGCAAAAAATTGCCCATCATTGCCACTGCTGCAATCGGCCACACTCATGAATGAAATGTGGTTTCATTGGAAAGTAAGAAGAGTCTTCCTTTTGAAATGACAGGAGTGTTCTCAGTAGAGAAGCTCCAAGCCTATAGCTGGCGTGTGTGAAGCACACAAGGACGTTGTGATAATTATACCGTGCAGTGTCTTTCAAAGACTTTAAATCTTTCTAACCATTCGTTTGGCAGGCCTGAGAACAACACTAGCATATGTCCCGAGGGCCTAAAATCATTCATTGTTCAACGGTGGGAAATCAGGTAGCAAGTCTAATTGCCATAACTCCTGAAAGAGAGTCGGTTTACACGGGCTTTTCCTTAAACTCTACATATTGTCAGCACTTAGCACCGAGGGACAGAGTAGGTGACATCAGACCTGGGGGCCGAGGGAACGAATGATTCACATTTTTACACCAAATAAATAGTGTTCTCTGAAATAAGATTAACATGCCAAAGTGGGAATTCTGCGAACATCAGTATGTGTTTTCAGAAGTTATTTTATTGGGTAAACTGATCTTGCCCAATGCTGTAGAAGGGACACACTCTCTCCTATTTGCTATGGGAGACTATCACAACTTTGCTACAGAGGCTCCGCCCACAATGTCTTTTGAGAAATAATTTGGCTAAAAGCAAGTTCTGTTTTGTGTTTTGTTTTTTGGTTTATTATCATTTTTATTAGCAGATTAAGTAATTAAAAAATGTACTTGGATTTTTCCATGGTGAGTGTTCCCTGAGAAGAGACTCTCTAGCCTCATAACCAAATTCCTTAAAATAGGTCCAAGAGGAAATTATAAATAGCTTTTTATTCCCAGAGAAATATAGTCTTTGGCTCTCTTAATTCTCTAAGAAAATTAAGGTGGGCTTTATGAATAATTATTTTGTTTTTAGAGTATTAATTCTTAACACAGAGATAGAATTAGCATCTTAAAGTCATAAATGCAAAACTGTCTTTCTAATTGCTTAATTTTTTCAACATTTATCTAGATAATATGTTTCAAAAGAGACTCTCAGTTATAATATGTACTTATAAGTTCCTGTAGCATGTGCTAGGTCATTTTATTCCTTCTTGTAGAAATTGATAACTTATTGGAAAATCATCGATACAGAAGTACATTGAAATTTATGTTCGTTTTTTAATGTATGCTAACACTTTTCCAAAAAGTGAACCATTTGGTTATTTGTCAGTGGGTGTAGAAGGATGTGGATCTATTCAGGTTCCATGTGTTAGTTGATTAAAAAAGCAGAATGGCATTATTACAGTGATGTTTTCAGTGCTTATCCAGGGAGACCTACCTATATTTATTTTGTTCCAATCCTGGAACAAATTATGTGTGTGTGTGTGTGTGTGTGTGTGTGTGTGAGAGAGAGAGAGAGAGAGAGAGAGAGAGAGAGAGAGAGAGAGAGAGAGAGAGAGAGAGACACACAGAGAGAATATAGTATATAAATACTTATTTTAAAAAATTGATGAAGATTATGAGTTAATCATTAATGCCACTCACTTTGTTTTAAAGTAGATCACAGGGATCTCTTCCTGCACACTGTACGTGTTCTCAGTCCCTGGAGATAATAAACCTTTGATGATGTTGTGCAAGACTCGTCAACAAGCACAGAAATCAGCTCTGAATGTACACATGACTAATCAAAGGTTCGGGGAACAGGATATGATTCAGGAAAACTGACAGGTTCTCCAGAAAGCCCACGGCCTCACTAATTGTGGGAGCACATTAAGTGTTCTTATTTTGTCCTTTGGCAGCTCCTTCTGCCTTTTGCTTTAAAGAATATTACACAGTTTTATCCCTTTCCCATGGCTCCTTACTCATTTCCGCTTCGCTCTGGCTACAATTTCAGTGAGAACATTAGTAGTCCTAATATTACTGAGCAGTTACTAGATGGCAGATAATCTAAGTTCTTTAAGTGTAATAACATTCAGTTCTAAGAATATCCCTATTAGGTAGGTACTCTTATCATGCCCATTTGGAAGATGGGGAAACTAAAGCAATGAAAGCTTATTTAACTTCTTCCTGGTCACATAGCTGGTCACAGTAGCAACTGAATCAGGATTTGAACTCAGGTAGACTGGTTCCAGCAACCACAGTCTTAAAAGAGATACTGTCACAGCGACTGGCGGCACTGCATTGGGAAGGGATACCTGGAAAGGAAGCTCTTCTTAGTGGCAGAAGGGGACGGAAATAAGAGTGTAACTATACTCGTTGACCTTTGAGAAGCACAGGTAACCCCTGAGAGAGGAAGAAGGAAGGAATGATGAACTAGATAGAGATTTAAAGACCTTGGGTGGAGAGAGTGAGGGCTACCAATTCGAGAAGTCATTGATATCAGTGTGTAGATTTTAGTTCTTTTTTTTTTTTTATGTCAGAATGTAAACCATTTATTTGGTTCACGCTATGTTCTTTGAGAAATACCTATGAACTGAATTTTCTGTATTTGTAGGAATGAAAAATTACTATATTTTAAAATTTACATGTACTGACACACATTTTGCTCTATGAATACACAAATGTGTCTTTGTCCTCATTTGTCCACAAATGTGCTGGACCCCAGTGACAAGTGGGACAGAAACAAAAGGGATAGGAGGCAACCGTCCTCAGAAAGATCACCCGTTTCTAAAGGAAAATATGTAATATTTTTTACCTCTGCTTTCTTTTCCCTTGTGAATTGTTCCTGTTAACAGCTTTCCTGAATTCCAGAAGTTTGTAAGGATATTTTTAATACTTTATATAACACTTGCTTAAAAATATATTTTTTTATTGATTTCAGAGAGGAAGGGAGAGGGGGAGAGAGATAGAAACATCAGTGATGAGAGATAATCAATGAATGGCTGCCTCCTACACACCCACTATGGGGGATTGAGCCAGCAACCTGGGCATGTGCCCTGACCAGGAATCTTAACCTCCTGGTTCATAGGTTGATGCTCAACCACTGAGCCACGTCGGCCAGGCTATGTAACACTTTTTAGCAATAGTTACTACTTGGTGACATCTAGAAAGTTAATATTTAGATTTCCTGTAATATTTGGGGGAAAATTAGATTCCTGCCTTTAAAAACTTTGATAGAGTGTGATTATTGTTTTCACACCAATAAAGATATTCCATTGTTAAAAAATAATGCAGTCACAGTATAATTTCAGTCTTTCTCTCTTTGGCCTCCACCTTAGCGCCTATGTGATGTTGGCCAACTCGATTTGCACATTTTCGTAATGATAATGATATGAATAAACTGAAATGTTACTTGGCGCTTTTTTGGCTATTCAGAAGAAGTTTTTTCTTTTTGTAGGTATAAAACATAAACATACTTATTTCTACTCTATGGTTGCATTAATCACTGGTAAAATAGTCTTAATGTTTCATCTACAGCTATTGCAGCCATCATCCTGTTTTCTTCAAACAATTATGCATGTTCCTTGATGTTTTCCATTTCTAGAGACTTACCCATCTTCACAAAGCCTATTGACAGGGGTAGGGTGAGGTCAGGGGTTGGGCTTCCAGCGTTCCTACTGTTGGAACATAAGATAGCATAATTTCTTCTTTCTGTTGTGTTCTGAGAAACTTTCAAGGGGAAATTATGCAAGAAAACATGATAAGCTCCCCTATTATCTCAGGCTGAAAGAGTCTGGAGCCGCTTCCTTGAGTCTGAGACACCGTGAACTCAAAGGCTGACCGCCTAGTTCAGCACTTATGTCTTTGAACATCGAGGAGCCTAATAAGCATTGACAAGGTGGGTATCACATTTGCTGTCCTCCCAGTATTAATACGTTGGGGGTGGAGTGTGGTAGGAGGGTGTGGGTGATGTCTCAGAGGAAGGCAGAGAAAGCCATGCCCATCTGTCTCCCTCTATCTCTCCAGTTCAGGACAAGTTTAAAAGAAGAGCTTGGCACTTTTTGTTTTAAAGTGGCCAGTGGCCTTTGACACTCCTAATGTGGTTTTTGGCAAGCATTTCTGTGCCTCAGTTAATCTGTTAGTACACAGGAAGGGGGAGGGCGGGGGCACGCCACTGAGTTCTGTAGATCTTAATTAAGTTACAACAACAGCTCTGAAAGGTATTCTGAAGGTTTTCTTCTATTTGGAAAATATTACTGGAGTCTTGTCGGCACATCTCCTCGGTGGGTGTTGCTTTTCATATATAGAGGTAACTCTGCTTTTCTTGTTCTTGGGAAGACTCTCTCCTTTTTAACTTCTGGAAGTGCACTTGATTACACTCTTATATCTAGGACTGTCATGCCTGAAAAGCCCTTCCTAACTTTATGTCCCCAATGGAAATTGGCTTTGAAGAGGAATGTAGCTATACTCATCAACATGAAAAGGGGTAAAGACAGCTCATAGAAAATAACTATTTGTGTATCCCTTCATGTCTTAACTTCAATACCCATTCTTTCTTAGAAGTTTGCCCACAGACAAGGAATTGTGTATTACACTTTTAAATTCCAGTTTTCAAGTCTGCCAAGTGTGAATTTGCAAATGAGTAGTAGTCCATGCAGCTCACAGCCGAAGAATGAATGTTCCACGCTTCTGTGTCTGGCATTAATTTTACTCTTGCCTTTAGGCCGCTCCCACAATTTTTTCATCTGTGAAATGGGTTCTGGGTTACATCATGATTAGAAAATGAGCCTTAATTTAACTGACTTTGAGATGTGGTTTGAATGTGATCACTTCTGTGGTTCTCTGAGCTGAATTTATTCTGAACTTACCAAGTATCTCATCTTAAATTGCTGATGTAGCTACACATATATCAGGTTGCTGGTTTTCTGTTCATTTTGTTTAATTTGCAAATATATGTTTATGTAGTTTTCTTATAAACAGGAAGCAGGGTAATAATCAAACAGAGAAATACCTGCACTACATCTCTTAAAATCTCTTGTGCTTTATTTACTTACTTGACTAATCATTTCACTTATTTATTTATTGAGAGCCCACTCTGCCAGGCCCTGTGCGAGGGAATAAAGATATAGCAGCAAATAAGTCAGACACTGGCCTCGCGCTGGTGGAGCCTATAGTTTTAGTGAAGGAGACAAGCATTGAACATATAATCACGTATTAGGCAAACAACTAGTTCTTTGCTATTGTAAACGAAGAATGACAGCAGTTTTTTAAAAATCCTGGAGCATGTGTTTGTGTCTTTAGTACAGAGGTATTTGTATAAATCAAAGTCTTCCTCTCATCTCTGAAGAAAGTAAAGAATGTGAATGAGACCCTGTTTGGAGGTATTGAGACACGTTGCTGGGGCTGAGCTGCGTTGACTTTGCTAGATAGCAGCTGTCATGGAGAAAATTCATTTGCCACTGAGATCTTACCAGAATGTTAGCACTTTCAAACTTTTTGGAGTCATAAAATGGTTGTGAGAAAAGATACCCTAGACGTGGCTATATGTCCCGTTCAGAGGTTTATACAGAAGATAGTACGTGAGGCTGGAGGAGATGAAGCTGACCAGTAGGCTCCCTGATGGAACTTGTAGAACATGCTGATTCCACGGGGTGCATTCAGGAATGTTTACATGTAGAGATGATCCCAACAGTCAGCCTGGTTGGGGATCACTGGACTGGAAGATTTTGAAGGTCACTGTAGATCTCAGTACTCCATTAGAAGGTAGTGAGGGTAAGGATTTATTAAGCTCAGCCTCATTAGGTTTGTGCCTGGCATGTCCAGGTAGATAAACCATGCTTTCTGTTGTCTTCTGTGAGTCCCCTTCTTTCACACAGTAGGATTTTCTAAAAATATATTTTTATTGATTTTTAGAGAGAGAAATAGGGACAGGGATAGAGAGTTAGAAATATCAATGAGAGAGGAAGTCATCAATTGGCTTGTCTCCTGCATGGCCCCCCACTGGAGTTTGAGCCCACAACCCAGGCATGTGCCCTAACTGGGAATCGAACGGGTGACCTCTTGGTTCCCGGGTCCACGCTTATCTGTAGAGCCACTTGCTCGTGTCAGCCAATGCTGCATACCTTGTCCACAGAAGTCACAAAAAGTGTTGCCCTCTGTCTTACTCATTGTTTTGCTCTACGGACAAGAATCTGACATGTTTTGATATACTTATTTTATATATATACTTATTTCAGTAGGAAGAATGGCAAACCTTTATAAAGAACACCTTTCTATGCAAAACAGCTGTTCTTTTGTTGAAGGTCCAGACCTTCAGTGACCTGAGAGGCCAAGAATTCACTTTTTGATTCTAGAAGTCAGTGAAAAAAAATCTAAGGGCCCTGGATTGAATTTTTTAGGACTATCTTTTTTGGTCAATTTTTGGAATCATGCTTGCCTCTTCCTATTGCAGAAATCCACTCTCCTAGTACACAGATATCCTCAGGCAGCAAGCACATAGTCTATTTTCTGAACAGGAATCTTATAGGTCTCAGGAGAGCTGCCTTCCATATGCCCAATGGGTTGTGTGCTCATTTGTAGTGCACTGTAATGATTCTGCAATTTTTCATTTTCTTGCTATTCTAGGATGGCAGATTCTGATGTTTGTTTTTGGAATTTTACTTTATAACAGCATATTCTCTCTCTCTCTATCTCTATAGATATAGACGTGTGTGTGTGTGTGTGTATAAAGACATGTACATCTCGATACTGTTTATGAAAGAGAACTGTGTGTCGTATGTTCTATAATTTGAAAATGTTCTTGTAATGATCTCTCATACTCTTTTTTTCTCCCAAATTATAACATGCAATACAGATGTATTGCAGCCACAATGACAACTAATACTAAAAAGAAGCAAATAAATATGGCACCCAAGTTCATGGCAACAGAATCTATCCTATCCTAACACCTTATTGTGGAAAAGTTATTCTTTTTTAACCATTTGCCAGTTAAAAACTGGATCATTATCTAGTTCATATAGAAGTGCCTTTTTTTATAGATCGACTTGAAATAATCAATTCCATATTGACCCAAGAGCTCCATTTTAAAATGTGGATCTACTATAAAATACCAACACCAGACTGTATGAGTCCCACAGACATTACAGCCTGTGTTCCACGAAAGCCCCAAACAAAGCAAACCCTCTCCCCACATTCTGAAAGAGTCCAACTAATAAAATAACTGGGTATTTTGCTTTAAAAATATCAAACCAGTATTTCAGGGTTTTGCTAATAATTTGATCAGCTTGATCAGATACTGAGCCCAGCTGATACATGTAGCTGCCTGCTGGACAGACGTTTCCTGACCTCCTGGGGTGAGCCCTGGGCATCTGGGACAGGGATAAGGTTCAGCGAGCACACACCAGTGTTCCATAAACCTTTCGGGCTTTGTGCTTCCGTAAGAGACGTCGTGCAGTGTTGTATGTTTGTGTGACCCAAAGCATTTTGCTCTGCTATGATGGACATGTCATCTTGCTGCATAAATGCAAAGGCATTTCATAGTCATAATCTGTTCATACCAGTTAGCAGTGTCACAAAATAAAGCAGTTAGCGGGCTTGTGTTGCCTGAGGAAGCCACTGATATAAAATAGCATGAGGTGAAGGATGGGGACAGTTTGTGGTGACATAATTCTGCCGGTGGCCCAGTGCCTCAGAATGTGCCTCCACTGAGAGCTTGGATGACTACTTCATTATGCAAAACAGACACATTCTCAAGGAAAAATCGCTTCATGACTAGCAGACAACAAAATTCAAAAGAGGATATCTTTTTTTTTTTTTTTTTTCAAAAAAAGGCAAGATTCTACTGCTTTTTTTACAATGTGCCTGTGTAGCACGGACCAACATTCTTCCCAGGATTTGAAGAAGTGCATTTTCTACCGCTGCGTTGTTTGGGTCTGTACTTAAAAAGATAGTGATGATTTTCGAAATCTATTTTTATAGGAAAGACTGGTACCCTTGTGGCAGAGATTTTGGCCAAATCATTAATGTCAATACTATTGTGAAGGACACACAACTGCAACTGGAAAATATGGAAATGGTTGTGTAAATTACGGAGGGAATGTCAGAGCAGATTCCCTCTTTAATTTTAATAGTGGTTTGAGAGAGTAATGCATTTATTACTGTAGCACATTTTGTATCTACCTCGGCATTTAAATGATTTTTCTTATTTCCATTTTCCCTTTTTAGCCTAGATTATGGACATATTCTGAGAGAAAGTTATGGGAAATAACAATGATAGAGAATGAGAACCCAGGATTAAAATTATATGCACATTGAACTACAATGAGGGTATTAAAAGTCTTTCATCCAATTTGTAAAATATCTTCCACGACTATGAAAGGGCAATATTTTTCCAATTATATCTGGTTTAGCCTGCAAATGGATTACCTTAAAAGAAGTCATATAAAGCAAAGAGTCCAAAAATAATTGAAAGTGTAAGGACAGATAAGCTGGGCATATAAAGGCCCTGAGCAAACTTCTCTCAATAGCATTCACAGAACAGAAAAAAAAAATCTCTTAACTCCGCTCAGGACCTGATGAATATTTTAACCCTCAGCGTCATGAGGCTGCTATTGACAGGGAGCGCCTCCCGCATAATTTCCAGCTCAATTCTCCAGTGTCTGCACGGTGACATTTTGACTCTCCCCAATATTAATAACCAGATTTGATCTTAGGCCTGTCCAAGGTCAGGTGGACTGGCCAGGTCAGCCTGTTTGTCTGTGTGCACGAACTGTGACTTCTACTCAGAGTGACAGGTAGAGGATGGGGGTGGTGAGACCAGGGTGTTAACCTTCACAACACCCAAAGGAGCCTCTTCCTGCTGGGAACAAAGAGGCCCAGGGGCTGTGGCTGCCTCCACTCTCCCACCCCCACGCTCATAATATTTTCACAAATGCTGCACTCTTCAGAGGTAAATGATTTAAATCAACTCAATAAATCCAATAGCACATACAGGGTGGGGGAAAGTAGGTTTATAGTTGTTCCTATGTAAAATAATACAATAATTAATAAATAATAATACAAGAATGAATAAACTCTCTGTTTCGCATACTCACAACTATAAACCTACTTTTGTCCCACCCTGAATTTGCATTATTACTTCTAACTTTTATTCAGATTTAACAGTGTTATATGTGGGTGGATTTTGAGTAGCCTTTCCTTTCTTTAGGTAAATGGCTCAGCTGTGCTAGAGTGTGGTGTCATTATTCCTGAAATGTGCCCGGATTTGCAAGGAAATAGTATAGAAGCTCTGGAGTATGGGGCGAGACATACTTTAGAAACCAGATAAGCAACTTTTGAAACTCCAGAATTTGTTGGGGTCTACTATAAAACATATCAAATGAACTCTTTTTTTAAAAAAATCTTGCCTCTTTCTGAGTAAAAATTCCTAAGAATCTATTTGGTTCCTAATTGATTTTCTAAGTCAGTTGTTCATTGAATAGATAAGTAGTGCCTGTGATATTCGATTACAGAGCAAGGCACCCATTTAACCTTCTGTTCTCTCCTGGCCAGGATTTCAAATACAATAGAACGTTCCTCCCTGAGGCTCAGCAGGATTAGACAGCTAGCAGTAATCCCTGATATGCTGAAATAGACCTGATAGAACTTCACCTCACTTGTTTAGGATTATGCTCATGAATTCAGCTCACCCACCAGCATTAACCCTTTAGGGACTAGGGCTGGGGTACTTTTATCAGTAAGTGCTGTCAAAGAGCAGAAACCTATTAATAAATTCTAAGACCTTACTTCTTGACCAAAGTATAGGAATAATTTGGAAGTGAGAACAGATGAGAGTGCTCTAATTTTCCATCTCAACTATCTGTGCCTCAAGATTTATATTCATTTATCTTCTTGACTATAATTTGTTTAAGAAACTTTATGGAAAGTTCTGGTTTGGGTAATAGCTTTCCCACCATGGCCACGGCTAAATCATCTTGTGGAGGTGAAGGATGAATAGCTTCATGTAAAGTAGGACCTTGATATTCTAGGTTAACTGGAACCCAGGCAAATATGAAAATCCCCAAACCTCATTTTAGCCAGTGGTTTCCAATTTCTTCCCTTTCCTTTCATTAGAGCAAATTTCATAGGTTTGAGTTTAATTTTCTCCCTTTGCCCTCTGGGGGATATGAAAATGAGCTGCGAAATGGCCAAGAGGCAGGAAATCAGTGGGTGAAAAAGAACTAGTAAAAGGTAGAGTTAATTCACAAATTGGAAAGTCAGCCCCATGTTAATCAAGAGATGAAAGGAAGAGCACTCTTTCAACGCAGGTGGTGGCAGTATCAGCCTTTATCATCTCTCTCTTTTTTTTTTTAATAATTGCATTGAATTTTGCTCCTGACACTGCCATCAAAATGAGTCCCCTCAAAGTCACAGTTTTGAAATGGTTATTAGTGACAAGGAACACAGTCTGAGAGAGCCCCCAATCCTTGCAGAAGTGATTACCCTGACTCATCTAGGTCTTTTTGTGTTGACTCTTTAAATATTCATATTCACAACTAGTTCTATTAATTATTGAAATGAATTGATTCTGGTTTTGATGATTACACAATTTCTCAACATGTTCACAGATTTTAGAAAATATGTAACTTTTATTTGAGAGACTTAGCCTCCAAATAATGTCATGATGATGAACACGACCTCATCACCTAAGGTAATATTTCAAGGTCAGAGATAATTTAATGCCATTGGTTCATCTACCTCCTTTTCTGAAGTTGCTTTTGCTAGTGGTTCTGAAAGGCTTTGATTAGAGAAAACATTTTTTAAACTTAAAAATTTTCATTGAAGAAGTACAAGCACAATAAAAAGAAAACTTTGAAGGTGTTTTGGAAGCATTTTCTGTCCTTTACCACATACCCCATCCTCTAGATTTGATGATAGCCAACGTCAAGGTTATAAGAGGAGAAATACGGTATGTACCTTGTGCTTTGAAGCTTATTGTAAGAACTTAAATAAATCCAGTGAGTACATGGGTGGGATGAAGGCTTAAACAATGGTCCTGCTCTAACGATATTTTGTTTTTGTTTGATAGGGAGTAAAGAGATTCTGTGAAATGGGGAGTTGTGACTTGAGATAATTCTGGCCATCTTTTTTTTTTTTCTTAAATATGAATATATTTTTATTTATTTCAGCGAGGAAGGGAGAGGGAGATAGAGAAACATCAGTGATGAGATAGAACCATTGATCAGCTGCCTCCTGCACACACTGGGGATCAAGCCCATAACCCAGGCATATACCTCAACTGGGAGTTGAACCATGACCTCCTGGTTTATAAGGTGCTCAACCACTGAGCCACACCAGCCAGGCTCTGGCCAGTCTTTTCTTTTACTTACTCTTTATGCAAAATATCTAATATTCATGGCTCTAGAGAGCAAAGATGATTTCTGTTGTTCAATGTAGGAAACATATTATTCCAATTAATTGGAAAAGTGCTCCCATGGGGTAGATGACTCGAGGATGGGGCCCCTTGACTCTCTCTGACAGTGGTCCTCGAGTTGCCCTTTCCTCCCGACATGCTTTTACATATGCTGTTGCTAAGAGTCCAGGTCTTTGTTGTATGTTATAAAATTCTATTGCATCAGCATGAACAAAACAGAAATATTATAGACGTGAACCTTTCACCCCAAAAGACATATAATAGATTGAAAAGCTCCAGACCAGGGTAGCAAGAATGCTTGCAGCCAGTATGGATGGCTTTGCAGATGACTAAAAGCTGGTATTAATAAATCTCAAGAGAAGAAGAATAGGAGCAGAATTCACGGAAGTCTAAGAAATAATAAAGGGATGTGGAGCATGTGCCTTTTGTACTGCGTGTCAGAAAAAAACTAGAAATCCTTCCGTGTAACTGAGAGGAAACAAATTTCAAAGTGACAGAGGACTTGGGTGTGTGTTTGTTTTTCTGTTTGCTAATAAAAAGTAATTTACCTCTGGAATAATTAAGTTAGAAGATCCTGGAAAAAACAATTCATCTTGGAATCATAAGGACAAAGGAGATCTTGATGAGTCTCCTCCATGGCAGGCGGGCAGTATGAAAACCATCCCCCAAAGAAGTCCATCTCTATTATTTTTAAAGAGAGAGAACTCGTCTCATTGTGGCCAATGGAATGCTTTGTGACCACGTGAACAAAGAGATGATGACTACAGAGTTTACAACCCTGAAGCAAACTCATCGATTCTGCAAACTTGGTGTATATATATATGTTGTTGCAAAAATTTATTAAGTTTTTTAAATTGATTTGAGAGAGAGAGGAAGAGAGATTTGTTGACCCGCTAATTATGCATTCATATGTGTCCCAACAGGGGATCAAACCCACAATCTTGGCATATTGGGGCAATGCTCTAACTAACTGAACTACCCATCCAGGGCCTTCAGTTTTTTAAAGAGTTTTGGCTCAATAGCATACTTTAAAGCCACTTTTTCAGATACCCTGGGGTGAGCAAAAAGAACTAACACATGGTCCTTGAGTAGGGATGATAAGAGGTAGACTCTAACAACTAAAAAGCTCCTACATTTGAATCACTACATAATAACTGAAATGCCATGTCCACTGTATTGTTCAGTCCTCATGACAGCCCAGTGAGGTGCCTGCAATTATCATTGCAATTGTACAGATTAGGAAATGGGTCATAGAAAGGTCAGGTGTCTCACCCAGGGTCCTACACATAGTTGAGGAGCTGGGATGTGAAGCCAGACTTGTCTGCCTGGAAGCTGTGCTTGCAATCATTGTTCTTGACTGCTCAGCTTCTTCACAGGCTGATATTATCAATCTCGGGTCCATGGACACCTAGGGCATCCGTAGATGAGCTTCAGAAAGGTGTGGAGAGTGAATCTCCTGAGTGTTCAAAAAAGTGTGCGTTTCCCCTTTGAGGCGTGTCCATACATCTCATAAGATTACCAAACCCTATAAATATAAGAACAAGCATTCTGGAGAGCTACAGTGTGGTAGACTTTGACAAGCGGAGGAGAGTATGGCTAACTGGGCAGAACAGGATGAAGACAGTGATTGGATGGAGCATACCAGGATTTGGATGGGCGAATGTCGAGTTTGGAGGTGGGGAGAGGGGAAGAAGCCTGTCCTCTGAGTCAGGAAAGAGTTGTTTGTTTCCTCCCCAAGATGCAGCTAAGCTGGTACAATTGTAGACATAATTTTTTTAGCTACGGGAGACTGACCCAGACATTGGGAAAAGCAGTACATGGGAGTTGCCCAAACTTCTGTCCCATCCCATCCTGATCTGTAGATGTCAGCAAACATTTCATTTCCAATATAATGGAAAGAATCCCGAGTTTCAAAAGTAAATAAGTCTATTGTTTTGCATTTTCAGTATCGGTAAACAGAACAATGCTCTCTCAATATATAACAATATTAGTAGTGATATGTATTTCTAAATCAAAGGAATGAATGCTGACCACACCAGAGTTACTAATTTTAGCTAGCATCCTTCAAATGGAATATGAGAACTAATTTTTACTCAATGTGATATGATAGTTGTAGGTACCACACTATGATCAAAATTTTGTGAAGGGTAAAATATAGTCATAGATCCTAATAAATTCTCAGATACTGTTTTTTAATAAAGGAATATTTTATAAGTTCACTTCCTTCATCAAATTATTATGTATGTCATCAGTACGAATGAGTTAAAACAGGCATATTCAGGTTAAGTAACTTTTTTCAGAACTGTTCTACTTTTTAGAAGGGTAATCTGTTTTATGGGACATCTAAGTATATTTATGTTAAAGGAGTGTTAGTTGTTAAATTATTAATATTCATATTCTTTTATAAATTCAAAATGTAGTTTAAAAATAATGAAACAGCTATGTCACCAGTGTCCTGTATATTTTGAGTGAAAACGATTTTTACCTAAAATTAAACATTCCTTGGAATTCTTGCAAAGCCAAGAATAGAGGCTACAACCGGCCTCTCTATTGGCCATAACTACCGAGTAAAACTTAAATGCATGAAACACAATGGCCATGCCTTAGTTTATTTCACTTGATCAGAATGCAAAATGAAACCGAGGTCAATGTTGAAAACAATACTTTTAAAGCCTGACTTCATATCATAAATGCAATTGCAAAACCAGGGAAGGGCTTTCAAAGATGTGGTTGTGCCTCAGCAGCATATAACCTTCGGAGAATTCCTCACTAGCCTGTTTCCGAGGCCCCGCGTCTAGTAATGGAGTTGTCATTTTCTTCCTTCTTGCCTTTCAGAGCAAGGGTGGGGGGAGATGACAGTGATCTTCAAAGCAGACAGCACTGCACCAAGGGGACCCTGGCCTGCGAGCTGCTTGAGGAAAAAGCAGCCCATCTCGGCTCCCCCTGTACAGGAGACTTAAACACCCAGCCATGCAGAGTCTTTAGACAGAGCTTCCCCCAGCCTGTGGAGAGGCCTGGCATCATATAACCTTCTGGGTGTCTAGCTCATGAAATTATCTAATACAATTGTCTTTTGTTTTTTAATTGCAGGAAGGGATCTGGCGTTCCAGTGATTGTCAGGGGACCAAAAAAAAAAAAAAAATAGCATTGGACAAAGCTTAAAATTAAAATGAAAGTGAAACACTGGTAGGCACCGCAGGGAAAGGTAGACAGAGGGCTAGTCGCTTTTCCTCTGAGCTTAAGCCCACCAGGGTTTATTACAACTAGTAGTTTCTCCTTTGGGGTCGTCTCCGCAGAGGAACTAAGGCCTGGGAACACAGGAAAGCTGAGCTCTCCCTCAGCTCATCCCACAAACGTGGGCTCAGGCACTGGGGGGGAAGAGAAGCCCGCCAGACCCCTGACCCCGTCTGTGCTGTGTGTAGTGGATCACCGGAGGCCTGGAGCCCCGGGGGCTGTCAGGATAAGACCTTTCATTTACAGGAGAAAGAAATTTAATAACGGATGTTAAAGGACTATTTTAAAACGTGCCCTCATTGTCGCTTTGTGTCAGTGCTATTCGTGAGTGCCACAAATAGCCCTATGAAGAGGAAAAAATTCATTAATTTTAGTAACTATTCCCTTTGTATTGTAGTCAGATATACCCATATGCCTTACCCTCTTCTTAAGAGTGTGCCCGGACCAGGTTTTCCTTTTAGTCGAAAGAAAAAAGTCAGTCTTCCCAGTGTATGGTACGGTGCTCCCCAAACCTCAGCAGAGCAAGCCCCGCTAATATGAGACACATGCTAATGAGAGACTGATTTTCCATTTTTAATGTTTTCTGCCCATGCCAGATGATGTATCCAGCCAACCACTTAAACCTTTCAGTAAAGGTTTGATAATAGATGTCGTTATTGAATGTCCTCATGCATGCCCCTTGGAAACAAATGATCACCTATTAGAGGATAGAGACAAAACACATTTACTTGAATGAAATGTTTAATAAAGTACATCAGGACTTGTTTTTATTGGTATTGGGCTATGAATACTTTATGTGCTAATTTAGGGCTTAAGAGTACTTAGTCATCGGGGCTCTCCAGTCTGAAAAAGGCATGCACCTTATTATTATAAATGCCAGCCTTTAATGTTTAGAACATATTTATAAAACATACTTGTCCTCTTCTTCAAATTGAAAACATCTGTTGCAGATTTTCTGTGAAAATGTTATGGACATGGGAGCCTGGTGAGGAGGCAGTCTGCCATCTTGGATGGGAATTAAGCTGACATCGCATTCTGCACCAGCGAGGCTGTGAAAACAAACAAGAAAAGGCAGATGGCTCATTTAGTTCAGTAATTGTAATTTGTTGTTCATTAAAAGTAATTCCCACACAGGCACTCTTCACTCTGATACAGTATATGCAAAATTTGACTCGGTAAACCTGGCCTCCTAATTTTTTCTTTAGCATAATTAGCACTGACGTTTGATAGGCAGTTGATTAAGGCAGAATGATTTCTTTAGAATGAAAATTAATTATAATTTTTGCAGCTCCCATTTGTCTGCTTTGGTGGCTACCCTGGCCAAACAGCAGGGGTTGGGCACATGCTGAATATCACCTGTGTATTCTCTGTTTTAAGCTGATCGGACCTTCTACATAAAGTGAGGATTTTTGATAAAAAATGCCAAGACACTTTGAGTACACTTGAATATGTGTGTACAGTAGCATAGTTACATCATATTAATTTAAATCAGATAGTGTTGTCTTTTAAACGGAGACATATTTTAGTCTGCAATGTACTATAACATGTTAATAGAATATTTGCCTGAATTTAGACAAGTTTTCACGGTTGCACACAAATAGGGTAGATTTAACAATGGGGATCCCGTTCTTCACGGGTACACAAAATCGTTTGAAATACATTTTAAAGGCAGGAATGTGATCCTCTATTGACATAGGATTGAGGATGGAACAGATTTATAGAGGAAGCAGGTCTGTTCCAGTGTTATAATCTGATGTATACAATGTGATTCCAGAAAATTATATTCTAACATAAATGTATATCTAACAAATATCAGCAGATATAACATGGGAAGAAATTTGAACTTTTACAAGTGTAGACTATTTTTGCCATGCCCTTATGATGCTGGTTTTGTTGTATACACCATATTGATATTAATGTAATTTTCCCAAAGAAGGTAAGAATTTTGGGGGTTTCTGAACCATGAGGTGAATTTGTGAGTTGGATTTATTTTGCTTTGAGAATTCATTACACTGGACTTAGGATTTCAGAAAGTGTTAAAAGAATATCCAAGAAATAAGACCTGTCTGTAAAGTATTTTTCCACCATGGGGAAAAAAAAGCCCATCTTTTCTATCTTTATGAAAAAGGCATTAACATTCCGTAGACCTGACAATATTTTGTTAGATTTCGTAGCATTTTCATGAAATGTCTTTTGTAGTTATTTTTACATTCATAACTTCTTATAGCCAGAGTTCTGAATTTTCATAATGAACTATCCAGGAAATGGTTTTAACAACGTAAAGCAAGTCTTCTGTTTTATAACACAATTCCTGTTTCTGTGGAATATGAAGAAGACAGTGTTTATTGTAGTCGGAAAAATTGTTGGCATGATTCTGCGTACGTGAAGAATCTCTGGATTGTCTCAAAGTGTGAGCGGCCCGTTTGCAGACAAACAAGCTTTTAGTGTGCAATTTAGGTCAATGGATCGAGGAGAGAAGATGTGTTTAGGCGACAGATTTTAAATCACCGTAATATAAATATGCTTCCCTTTTCATCCGGAATTTGCTTTCTTTCAAGGTAATTTAGTGCGGCAGACATGCACTTATGCCTGTCTTTGTAATTTTAGGGATTAGGATAGTGAGGATTAAATGTTGACCCTTAATCTTGAATATCAACTTTAAGAGCGAAATATAATATGCAAATGGAACACATTCATTTTGTGTTTATATATTTTAATCTCTGTAATTTAGTCTTAAGAAGATGGAAACTCATCTTTGCCTTATTTATTTTGAATTCTAAAGCAAGATGCCATTAAAATCTTTATCCCTCTGTCTTAGTGGATAAATGTTTATCCTTTAGGGCTTAGAATATAATTTTATTAAAAAAATGACTTTAACCTAACTGCATTTTCTATCAAGGGAAGTGGCGTGTGTATCTGATATAAAAGTGTAGTTAGACTGACTGTGTTGAATGAATGGCTAAATTGCTAAGTCAAGCCCTGAAAAAAATTTACACGATAAATTTTTGTTTGGAATTGATTTATTTTTAAATCAGTAAATTGAATTTTTATTAATAAAGTCAGTGTATTTCTGATCAACTTTACTTTGTTCTTAATAAATTTTCCTCTGTGGTTTAAATTTCAGGGTATAAACTGGAATGTCTTCTAAAGAAAACATTTATTAGGGTGAATTATTAAATGGATATAAAAAAAAGTCTGGGACATATTTTCTTAGACAAATAAACATAAGAGGTATATGAGGTAAGCAGATCAGAAAGAGAAATACAGTGTGAAAAACAGGAACAAAGAATCTTTTTGTACTTCTGGCTTTGCAGGAAGAATGGGGTGAGGACAGTCAACTTAGGGGGGCCCATGGGCTCATCACCTGGGTGGTTTCCAGTCTGGAGACAGGTCTACCAGATCTCTGCGTGTGTTACCTGAATGTCTACCATATGCAATTGATTTCTAAGCCTCTTATGATACATTGATGGTTGCTGATATTGCCAAAAGAGCAGATAATTTCAGATCACAAGTTGCACTTCAAATTTTTCAAAATGGGAAGGTGAAAAAACCTTTATTAATTGTAGAAGTGGTTCCGAACTGGTTCTCAGGCATCCAGACCCAACATTATGTCATCACACATGGAAGAGTGGTCAGCACCAATCTACAAACATGGACACTTAACCTAGACTTCTTTGCTCTTTCTCAGAAACTTATTATTCCAGCAAATACATGGTTGCCTTAGTGATCAAAATAATTCTTAGACTCTAAATGCTTGTTAACTGAACTCTAAAAATGGGCTTGGTGATGGAGCCACACTGGTGAGGCTTCCCCTCCCGAATCCCACTATTTTACACTCTGTGTAGTAAATCTTCATCTGTGTAGTTAAGACTCCCTGACTACTGCACATAAATCTATTCTCTCAGAGACTGAATGTAGTTTTGTCTTCTCTTGGCTATAATTAACCTGCAGATTAAAAAAAAAAAATCTGCCCGGTCGTGGTGGCTCAGTGGCTGAGTATCGACCTATGAACCAGAAGGTCATGGGTTCGATTCATGGTCAGGGTACATGCCCAGATTGCAGGCTTGATCCCCAGTGTGAGGCGCGCAGGAGGCAGACGATCAATGATTCTCTCTCATCATTGATGTTTCTATCTCTCTCCCCCTCTCCCTTCCTCTCTGAAATCAATAAAATTATATTTAAAAAAAATTCTGGCTCTAAGAATATATGGTAAGGCATTTAGAATATTGATATATTTCCGTTCTCATTTTTTTGTTATAAAAACAAGACCATAATGCATCTCATTCAAATAGATTATTTTACTAATGACTGACTAAAACAATTATATACATGAACTAATATTACCATATATTTAGCATTTTTCAAGATTTTATGTACTTTACCCAGTTGTTTTTTAAGGAGCATAGTATAGTAATTACAGATTTGGAGTCAGAGAAACCTGGTGTAGGTCTCAGCTCTGCCACTTATATGCTGTGTCACATGGAGAAGTTACTTAACCTCGCTAACCTTCAGGCCCTTCACTTATAATGTGGGATTCCCATAGTACCTATACGAATTAAATACAATAATGAATATTATCAGTCCTGCCTAGTGCCTGGAACACAGTGAGTGATAAAAAATAGTAATTATGTGTATGAATTTACCTACTATGCTGTTATAGTGAAACGAGCTACTTGTAACTGCATTTTGGAGAGGCTGCTTGTGAGTAGCTGTTATATTCACTGTTAATTTGCAAAAACCTATCATAACTTGTTATCAGTAGTGTTAATCAGTCAGAAATGATATTGTGTTTCTTTTAGATTTTGTGGATGCCCAACAAAATTCAACTTACATTTTTTTCATGTGAAAGTGAGGTCGATCAAATCTAGAGCCCCCCCATTTAAAAATTGGGACAAAAATGCTTCTGGCAAGGACAAAATGTGGCATGGCTTCTTAAATGAAGAGGTGAAATATGCCAGTTTCCCAAAATTTAACTAGTGGTTTGGTTACATGTACAGATCATGTTAACATTTTCAACCTTTTTCATCTCATAGCACATTAACTACTAAAATTCTGTGGCACACCAAAATATTTATATTTTTTGCCAATCTGACAAAAAAATAGGTATAATTTTTGTTCATTCACACCAGATGGCTATTATTGTGTTGGTTGTTGTCATTTTTTAAAATTTGACAATCTAAGGGAAAACAGGTCAGTGCCCCTGACTAAGTAGTCAGGTATTGCATGTTTTGCAAATTCTTGTGGCACACCGGTTAAACATCTCTGAGCTAAGATGTTGCAAGTGGGAGGAAGATTATGTAAAACTAGAGGCCCGGTGCATGACATCCGTGCACTGTGGAGGGGGGGGCGTGTCCTTTCACAGTCTGGGAGCCTTTGGGGGATGTCCAACTGACGGCTTAGGCCCGCTTCCCCTGGGGAGCGGGCCTAAGCCATCAGTTGGACATCCTTAGTGCTGCTGCAGAGACAGGCTGCTTCACTTGCCAGCTGTCAGCTCGACTTGTAGCTGAGTGGCACTCACCTGTGGGAGTGTACTGACCACCAGGGGGCAGCTTCTGCATTGAGCGTCTGCCCCAGGTGGTCAGTGCGCGTCATAGTGACCAATCATTCCGCCGTTTGGTTGATTTGCATATTACCCTTTCATTATATAGTATGGGCACTGAAGGTTATTTTTTGTGGCACATTTGTCAGAAGTTCACCTTTTCTTATGGAGAGGCAGAGAAAAGACACTTCGTGGAGACATCCTCTTAGGACATCCAGCCTTGTCCCTGGTCCCTAGATGCCCCTTTGGTAGCCCGAGGTTCACACGTGTGTCTGTTGATGATTCTCAACAGTCATGCTGATCTAACAGGTCAGTTAAGTGGCATGTCCTCTCACACACAGGACAGGAAGTGAGTGAAGATTTGGTAAGCTGAGTCTGAAAGTTCACTGATTGTTTAGCAAGTCTGAGCTAAGTGAGATGCAGTGGTGGTGCACTCTTTATAACTTTGGAAACATTTCTTCAAAACTTTAATTAATATATATATATTTATTATATATATATTTAAATTATTTATTGTTATTGTTATTAATATATATTTATTTGTTATTAATATATGTATTTATTGTTATTAATATATATATATTAAATTCTTTATTGTTTAAAGTATTAAATGAGTCTCCTTTTTCCCCCCATTGACCTCTCCCTCACCTCTACCTCCCCCAAGCACCCTCACCCCACCTACTGTCTGTGTCCATTGGTTTTGCTCATATGCATGCATACAAGTCCTTTGGTTGAACTCTTACCCCTTCACACTCTGCCTTCCCTTAGAGGTTGTACACTCTGTTCGATGCTTCTGTGTCTCTGGTTCTATTTTTGTTCATCAGTTTATGTTGTTCGTTATATTCTACAAATGAGTGAGATCATGTGATATTTATCTTTCTCTGACTGGCTTATTTCACTTAGCATAATGCTTTCTAGTTCGATCCATGAGGTTGCACATGGTAAGAATTCCTTCTTTTTTACAGCAGCGTAGAATTCCATTGTGTAGATGTATCACAGTTTTCTAATCCACTCGTCTGCTGATGGGCACTTAGGCTGTTTCCAAATCTTAGCTATGGTAAATTGTGCTGCTATGAACATGGGGTGCATATGTCCTTTCTGATTGGTGTTTCTGGTTTCTTGGAATACATTCCTAGAAGTGGGATCACTGGGTCAAATGGGAGTTCCATTTTTAGTTTTTTGAGGAAACGCTGTATTCTTCTCCACAGTGGCTGCACCAGTCTGCATTCCCACCAGCAGTGCACGAGGGTTCCTTTTTCTCCACATCCTCTCTAGCATTTGTCATTTGTTGATTTGTTGATGATAGCCATCCTGACAAGTGTGAGATCTTAGAAGACTCCATAGGCAGCAAAATAGCAGACATATGTCGTAGCAGTATCTTTACCAACACATCTCCAAGGGCAATGGAAACGAAGGAGAAAATAAACAAATGGGACTACATCAAAATAAGAAGCTTTTGCACAGCAAAAGAAACCATCAAAAAAACAAGAAAGTCCACTGCATGGGAGAAAATATTTGCCAATATTATATCCGATAAGGGTTTAATCTCCAACATTTACAGGGAACTCATACAACTTAACAAAAGGAAGATAAACAACCCAATAAAAAAAATGGGAAATGGACCTAAATAGATACTTTTCCAAAGAGACATATGAAAACATGCTCAAAGTCACTAATCATCCAAGAGATGCAAATAAAAATATATATATTTTTATTGATTTCAGAGAGGAAGGGAGAGGGAGAGAGAGAGAAATATCAATGATGAGAGAGAATCACTGATCGGCTGCCTCCTGCATGCCCCCTACTGGGGATCAATCCACAACCCTGGAATGTACCCTTTACTGGAATTGACCCCAGAACCCTTCAGTCTGCAGTCCAGTGCTCTATCCATTGAGCCAAACCGGCTAGGGCTATTTCTTCCAAACTTTAGTCACTGAACAAAAGCTACTGTATTTTCCGGCGTATAAGACGACTGGGCATATAGAAGATTTTCCTGGGTTAAAAAGTCATCTTATACGCCGGAAAATACTGTACTGATCAGCTTAATTTCTACCTCTCACACTCTACCCATATCTATCTATATATCTATCTATATATCTATATCTATATCTATATCTAGATATAGATCTAGATATAGATATAGATATAGATCTAGATATAGATCTAGATATAGATATAGATATAGATATAGATATAGATATAGATATAAAAGCCCAGCTACCATTATGGCGGGATGACCGGAAAGACAAGAACGACCTGTCGCTATGACATGCATTGACCACCAGGGGGCAGACGTTCAATGCAGGAGCTGCCCCCTGGTGGTCAGTGCGCTCCCACAGCAGAAGCACCGCTCAGCCAGAAGCTGGGCTCACAGCTGGCGAGCGCAGCTGTGGTGGCGGGAGCCTCTCCCACCTCTGCAGCAACGCTAAGGAGCGGCGAGCCAACCTGTAACCTCTAAGGAGCGAGCAGGCGGGCAGTGAAGAGTGAGGGGTCCTGGATTGCGAGAGGGCATAGGCCAGGCTGAATGACTCCCTATCCCCCACACAAATTTCGTGCACCGGGCCTCTAGTTTGTTGTATAAAATCCCAAATGGATCAGCAGAATAAGATTTGTCTTTTTTTTTTTTTCTTCTATAACCAAATTTTTAGAGAACCATGAAATGCAGTTTATGTAGAAACTAGGAGTTAGGAGGTTGTTCTTTCCCTGCCTGAACGTTTACATCAGCAGAGACTAAGGTACATGGCTCCCAAGACCATGTCACTCTGTCCCAGATGGGAGGATTATGACCCTTGGAGTTTTCTCCAGGAACTAATTGTCCTGCTGGATTTGATTATAGTTCTGTATTTTTAAGTCCATGTTAGATTTGAAAAGTTTAGAAACTGTTATTCTTGCACATTTAATTTTGTCTTTCTGTTCACCTTGCTCCTTGGCAATACTAAGAATGGAACTGTGGTAACCTTTGTTCTAGGAGATCATAATATAACAGCTTTGTAGTTTTTCTGGAAGATGACCTAGGAGGTAAAAAACACAACTTTTTAAAAATATACACACTTCTTAAGTGTGTCTAAGAGTCCATGCTTCAAAAATACAATAATAACATATTGAAATGTGAGAAATTAGTGGGGCAGGCTGAAGCACAGGGAATTCTTTCCGTTAGACTTATTTGGAAAGGCATCATGAGATTACTTTTGAACTAGAATTTAAAAGATTTGTAGGATTGAGATATGAAAAGGTGGGAGTCACTGGGGAAGAAATGTGCGTGGTATCATGGGAGCATGAGTAATTCCATTTCCTTATAGGTGTTCTTGCCCATCATCATTAAGTGAAATGCTCAGGAGAAAAGCAATGAACAAGTTAAAAATTAGTGTTATGATATCATTGTCATTCACAAGTGATATGAATATATAGTGACTTGTCTATTTACAGGCCCTGACCTTTGAGAAGGGATCCATATACTAAAATTATTAGATATGATTTTCTTCCCCTTCCCTGCTGAAACAATAGATTTATAAATTTCCATTTAAAATGTCTAATCAGTATTTTGAGTCATTGAATTTGTAAGGCAAGTAGTGGGACAAATCTTTTGAACCACTGGAAGCTCCATGGGTTACAACAAAAGATAAGTTTGACCTCAAAAATAGGTTGAGATTAGATCATTTTTGAAATGTAATGGAGGTGGAAGGGAGTTGCTGAATGCTAGTTAAGTAGCGTGAACTTTATTCTGTACTAGTTTGGCTAGTGCCTTGTAGCTTTGGCCAGGAGGGTGTTAGGGAAGCTACATCTAGAAGGACTCAGAGGGAAAATAATCTATTTGTTTTGTTTGTCTTTTTATTCTCCAGTGCCTGGCATTGTGCCTGGCACATAGAACATGCTTATCAATGCTGCAGGAAGGAAAAAGGAAGTAAGAGAGAAAGGAGGGAGGGAGGGTGAAACCGAAGGTGAGAGGGAAGGAAAGCAGAGAGGGGAGGAGGAAAGGAAGGAGGAGGCAGGATGAATTGGTTGGATAAGAGATTAGTGTCAAGGACACAAAACCTTTATTACCCCAAAGAAACCAAATAAATAGAGTCTTGAAGTAATAACTGAAATGGGAGGAGGGGAAGTGTTTAGAAGATTTTCCTGAAATTGACTTTACAAGACTTGAAAACTGGTTATGGGGATAGTAAAGTTAAAGAAAGTACAAGAGTTACCAGTGACTAAGTTGCTTTTTAAACATGTGGTGACAGAGGACAACTGTGCCAGAAATGGATAAATAACAAAGGAGGGGAAGTTCCTTGAGGAAAAAAGAGCATGGACTACACTTTTTAGCACATTTGTGTAGGAGGTTCTTACAGGACATCAAAGGGAAGAAGGAACACAGTAGCGATCAGGCACTGCCAATATGGATTTGAAAACACTATCTCCATTGAATTGATAGATGGAATAATGAGGGTGGATGAGATTTCCAAGAGAGGAAACTAAGCTTGCATGGAGGTTCCTCTAGATGTGAGAGGTGATGATGTCACTGAAAGAAATTGTCTGGAAGATGAGAAAGAAAATCACAGGAGTAGAGGATCAGGGAAGCCCCCAAGGAAGCCTGCTGGGAGGTGATGATGAAGTGCAGCGAATGCTGTGCAGAGGGACACTGAGAACAGATGATAGCGCGTTCCAGAAGCAGAGCATAAATCACCCTCTAGGGAAGCTTGGCCATGAAGAGATGCCAAAGAGGTGGCTGGGTTCCCATGAATGAGCTGTATGTGTTTAAATCCTGTGAAATTCACCAGCTTCAAAATGGAGGCTCCACTGGGGGAGGAGAAAGAAAAGTCAACAAAGCAGTCCCAACTGGAAACTTCTTCTCAATATCAACTCGGGCAAGAGGTGTGAAGACCACATTCCAATGGCCAAGAGCCAGGGCAAGACCAGTGATTCTTTAATATTTTATTCTTCCTCCCCATCATTATTCCCAAGTATAAAATCTCATGAACCAATAGAGACGACTAGAATGAATTATTCAGTCTGTATTTGTGTGGGCTAAGATTCCAAAGCGATAAATGTGTCTTCTGAGTAGAAAACAAGGCAAGTTCATATTTGGGGGTAAGAACAATGAGAGGTACCCTGGTGGTGCCATTCTAGACAGTTTAAGTCATCTAGAAGGGCTTTGTGGCATAAATATAAGTGGAGACAATATAAAAACAATCCATGTTTCCCATTCCTTATATCATCCATTCTAAAAAAAAGGAGTTATTGCAGATGTGCATATTTTTGGGTTAAAGCTTTCTTTTATGTCTCCTCTTTCTTTCTTTCTTTCTTTCTTTCTTTCTTTCTTTCTTTCTTTCTTTCTTTCTTTCTTTCTTTCTTCTTCCTTCCTTCCTTCCTTCCTTCCTTCCTTCCTTCCTTCCTTTCTTTCTTTCTTTCTTTCTTTCTTTCTTTCTTTCTTTCTTTCTTTCTTTCTTTCTTTCTCTTTTTTATACAAAATGCCTTCCTTTCTTTCTTCTTACAACATGCCTGTGAGGTAGGGAGGGGCAGGGACTGTTCCCCCATTTCATAGAGGAGGAAGTTGAGGCACACAGAGGTCAAATGACTTTTCCAAGGTCACAGACCATGACCAGGTTGGAATGGGGCACCAGAGCAGGCCCTGAGTTCATAAATTAATGTTCTCAGCATTAACTATAATGAAGATAGGAACCGACAAGTTTCTGAAGAATTCTAGCCAGAAATTTTGGTTATATTGTCCAGTCTTCATCCAATCACATTTTGAAGTTATTGATAGAATCTCAGAAAAATTGTGTTCTTCATTTGTATTATGTGGTAAAGGTTGTGAGATTGGTTTGGACACAAAGTACAGTTAAAGGTGCTTCCACATAAATAGATCCAGAAATTTTGTACCAAGGGTGTTAAAGCAGAATGTACAAGAGGAATAAGCAAAGAATGAAGATTTTGTGTGTTAAGAGCTGATAGGAAAAGGGGAGAGCATTTGAATGGTACCAATATGGTCATTGGGTGGTGACAATGAGCCACACCAAATTCTAATCATAACACTCTTTAATTTCCTTCTCTGGTTTGACTAAATATACTGTGCTTCCATTTTTTTCCTCCTTTAGACTATTGATTTTGCTCCTTGAATCTGGCAATTTTGGCAGCAAAATCGATCTTGCTTCTTTTATCAGCAGCCATGCAACTGGATCTTTCTCTATTGTCCAGGAGGGACCTGTCCCTTAAGCTTAATTACTAACTCCTGCCACTGACTGTCCTAAGGAAATGAATTCTTAGAGGGCCTCAGAGTTCAGATGCTACACTCAATACTACTCTTAAACATGATAATATCTGTTCATTTAATGCATAACTCATTAACTCACAATAAGGCTGGTACACAAGGAAGGCGTGAGGGGTACAAAAAGGTGATTTTAGACCTTGTTTCACTGTGAGTATTCCTTCTACAAATGCATGTTAATCACAGAATCAAAATAAACACACTTAATTGAACAGTATTGTGGATCAATAAAATCATTGACTGAGTACCACTAGTGCTCACTTGAGGTAAACAAGTGATTTAATAGTCTCCACTTCCTCCGGGCCTCTTTGGTGTGGCCATCAATAGCGCGCTGCTAAATCGTAAGTGGCAGTGACCAAAAGGCCCTCATCGAGCAACCCAGCTTGACCTCCCGGTATATTATCGCCTGATGTCTTCCGAGGCATTTCCTTTTTCTATTCTGTGTGGTTCATAATTATTGTTGCAGAATTTGAGGCATAGCTTGTGAGAAAGCCCGTGTGTGCACACACACATGCCTTTTATATGAAGGCTATTTCTTTAAGGACTTGGGTAAGAATTGTCCTTTGGACACTTTCATTTTACTCCAATTTAACCAGTTTACACCTTTTATATTGCCTGTTTGTATGCGCACCGCAGCAGGATAGGAAAAGGAGGCATGCATGATGGAGAAGGAGGTGAAAGAAAGAGGGTAGAGTTTGCCACTGGCAGACTCCAGTTTTAGCCTTTCAGATTGAATCTTGGAGACTGGGCTGTGCCTTGCATCCATTAGGAGGTAGGTTCTGGCTTCTCTGAATTCTGGAGGGAGAACCCGATAAGTTACCAAGGCAAAACTCTACCAGTATGTTGCACGTGCTAATGTCATGCTGTAGACTGCATACCAGACACATGCCAGATAGACTTCCGATGAACCCGAGCTCTGTCTTTCACCGGTATCTGCTAGGGCAGTCCTGCTTTGCATGCACATGGCTGCCAACCACCAGAGCCAGTGCATTTTGCAGCACATGAAATTCAGTGGCAAGCTGAATTAATTCACAGTTTCATGTGCAAATTCTAATCCTTAAAAATTGCCAACAGTGGGTCCTGGGGAAAAATCCGTGCAGCCAGATCACATCTGATGAAGGAGTTTCAATCACAGTTTATTTTTAACTGTTCATCCTTGTTACTCAACAGAGCTGAGAAATATATTTTTTTTTAAAAGAAGTCTCAGCAGTCATTAGAAAGATGTTATTGATTCCTAATAGTCAACATAGCGATATAAAAATGCTTTCAGTAATGGTTAGATATACTAGTATAGGATATCCCCAAAAATGCATACACACACTTTGAATAATTATAAGGGCAGTGGATTTTTTTTTAATTTTTATTTATTTGAGAGAAAAGGGAGAGATAGAAACATCAATAATGAGAGAGAATCATTGATTTGCTGCCTCCTGTATGCTCCCTACTGGGGATCGAGCCTGCCACCTGAGCATATCCTCTGAACCGGGAATCAAACTATGACCACCTGGTTCATAAGTTGATGCTCAACCACTGAGCCACACTGGCCGGGCAGCAGTGTTTATTAAAATACATTTCATTTTCAAAATTGAGCTATCTAGCTGTTCAAGTGTGTATACATTTTGGGACACTATTAAGGAGCTTCTAATCTAGAGAGTCTTATTATTTTAGCGTCTTCTAAAGGCCAACTCTATTATGATGCATCAGTGTCATTCAGGGGTGCTAGATAGGCAGTTCTGTCCTGTAGTTCATTCAATCAAATTACCTTCTATTTGTTGGCTGAAAGCCTTTTTTAAAAACAGTGGTTCTGTAAGGAGTATAAATGTGAGTGCCCATGCCCTTCCTTGTGCTTTTCCAGCCATACCTTAGCCATTAAAGAAACAGAGGTAATGGCAACAAAAGCGATTATGCTATCCTTTCTGTAAGGATTTCTTTGCTGATAGCAAAGCATCATCTAAGAGTATAGCGTCATCTCAAATGATGTATGTGTCACCTGAGGCTGACTCTGGGGATGAAAAAGACTCTGAGTATATCCTCTTCTTTCCTAGAGAGGTTTTAAAATCTAGATGCTCAGGCTCCACTCTGGAAGTTTCTATTTCTGGACCAGAGCCTGGAAATCGGGTTTTTGGAAAACACTCTCCTTCTGATGGCCAAGTGAATCTAGGAATCGTGGCTCTCTCCACCCCACAGTGTTGGCCATCTCCACTTCATGCCACGAACTTTCATTTATTCCCTTCAGGCTGAAATCCTCCTCCTCTTCCCCCTGAGGAACATTTTCATGCTTTAAGGCTGAGCTTTAGAGTCAGCTCTGCTGGGCACCAAGTTCTCACAATACTGGGACATGGATAAGAACGCTCTGTGCCCCTCCTTGAAAACCCTTGACTTTCGATGAGCGTGGAGAAAATCGACATGAGTTAAAAGGCTGTATTTTCTCTCCTTGGTCATCAGAAGGTCCACAATGTGCAAAAAAATATAGATTAAGGGAAATTCTGAATTGTGCAGTCATAGTTTCATTTTTCTTTCTTGGGTGATTGATGACAAAGGGTAGGCTTGTACCGACACAATGAATAGTGGGATTTGTAAGGTGGTGCTGTACTTCTTCTTTTAAGGCCCTCATATAAAAATTATGGTTGAAAAGTCAATTAGTTAGTTTCTCAATTTTGTTATATAAAATTTTCTGAGATATATAGACATATATTTTAATCTTAATCCCCCCCTCCGCCCCGAAGCTGGTGACTTCAGTGCACATTTTAGTCTGTAGTAGAGTCAATGTTAATGATAATTAGAGCATTTCACACGACTTCAGTGATATTATGCCTGAAAAAGCTTATGATTTTGAAGAAAGATATAGTGTACAGAGAAGAGAAAGTTTTCTTACTGATTAAAATGATGATTTTTTACCGCTTTGGGACTACATGGTTATTATAAAATGATATTCAAGTAATATTACAGTATGTAGTGGGTTTTTTTTTTTTTTTAAGAAAGAAAATTTCATTTAGTACACTGGCCTGGTCTGAGAGTTAAAGTGAGTAGGGATCTTTGACAATAGGCCAAGTTTGGCATTGCTACTGTATACCATCACATTTATTTCTTTACACTTTACAGTGGTTTATGGTAACCATTGTCTTTATAGGGTGCCCGTTCTCATGGAACTTTCTAACTTGGCTAAATTCAAATAATGTTGTTATTTGATGTATAAATTGCTTTTTAAAAAATAAACTTTTTTTTCCTGCTTTTATGATAGTAATTCTAAGCAAAGACTTGAAGTAGGGTCTACCCCTAATCATTGTTTTCAGAATTTCATTTTTTTGAAGTGAAAGTTTTCATTCACTTTTTAGTTAAAAAATAACAACACTAAACTGTGGACTCTAGGCCATTTTATTTTGAATAAGACATTCTTCATATTTTTCTGCTCGCTATTTAAAATAAATACCAGTTTTAAAATTATTTTCTTATGTGACTAGAAATAACATTTTCAAGTCATATACTAGAAAATGAAAGGCTCTTTACATGCAATAATGTATAGTTTAAGAGGAAAATGAAGACAAAGTAACCATTTAGGAGACTGTAGCAGAATATAGTATAAAATAGGGAAGTAATTGTTCCACCTCTCTGGGCTCCATCATTGCACCCCCACTGATGGTCTCACAGCTTGAGAACCATCTTACTAAATGGCCATGAACTTGACCAATGGACTCTTCCAGTTAACTATGATTGTACTCTGTTTACACAGCCATGGTATTTTCACCTAATTATTACATGTTAAGGACAAAGCCTTCTTTTTTAATTTTCTTTTTAATAGTTTTGCCAAAAGTTTGCATATGTGCTAAATTCAGTACTTGTGAAGATTCCATTTCTTGTGCAATTCAGTGTATTTTCCAAGGAAAAGTGATTACTATATTCATGGTAACTTTTGAAACTAAGACCACAAAGTTTTCAACATCTGGCACGTTCCTTTCAAGTAGTTGGTTCTCAAGAGATATTTGCAGAAATAATGTATACTTGTAACCATCACAAAGGAAAAGAAAGAGTGTTTTATTAAACCTAAATTTCTTGACTAAGGCCATTATTAAAATCATGTGAAGAAGGTCTTTTGGTTTCCAAATATACATCGTGCACTTCTGTCTTGGTTCTTTTGTTTCCAGTACTTAGCATGGTACTTAACTCACTGGTAGATCCTGATAGAAAGAATGAATAAAATCCCTACCATCACTTTAAAACATCACTGTTTACTCAAGATGCTGTCATTCACCTTGTAATTTTTATAATCTTATCTATTCACATGACATTGGCAGTCTGTGGAAAGATTCTCTGTCCCCTAAACTCTCTTGAGTTCTAGATTCCATTTCCAGATGGATATTCATAAGTTTCTCAGACCTATACGCCTATGCTGACCTTGTACTCTCAGCTTCTGACTCCTCTTATGTCTCCTCGCCCACTCATTGAGCTCTAGTTTTCCTTCTATCCCTGTCATGTTTCCACCTAACAAGTTGCCAAACTTTCTAATTTTGTACTTAGCATCTTTCCTTAACTATGCCTTTTCTTGTTTTTAAAAACTTGTGTATCTCAAACCTAGACCATTGTAAAGTCTCCAAATTGGCCTTTTCTCCCCTGCCTGCTTTATATGATGCTTCAGATTGAAAGCCTTTGCCACTCTTTATCTCGTGTAAGAATTTTTGCTTAGAAACCCAACTGCTCCCCTATTTAAACTAATTTAAAAGCTAAATTAATTTATGGTGGTTGGAATTCTTACTAATTATTTACGAATAAGATAATAACACCTCACATTTCTATTATGGTTTAAAGTTTACAGATTGCTATCTTCTTCTGTGATAATGCAGATGAGAGGATTTAGTTAAATGGATAGAATTAAAAGAAGGCTTTGGCTGGAATGAACTGCTTTCTTTAAAATTAATGCCCCAGGTACTCAATTCAATTCTGGTTCATTGTGTCCCATGACTGTTCAGTTTAGGCTTTTCATCCTCTTTATGTGATATACCCTTTTCTGTGATTTCTGATTTTCTTCAATTTAATGTAAATATTTCATAAAAATCTCACTTGAGGTCTCCTGACTCAGGTGTCTAGCAATAAGTTGATTTAAAAATATATATGTAACTGATCTTGCCTAGTTTATTCTCTTTCAATTTCTAGATAAGTAACATCATTCTATGTAGGACCAAGTGACCTGTCCAAGATCAAAAGCTCTTAAGTTTCCTTGAAGAGTAACATGTATCAATCTTTATGATTCTAGGGCCATTTTTTCTCAGTGTGATGCTTAGAACTTTAGGTAGCATCCAATGTCCAGAACTTTCAGTCACTTGACTAGCTACCCGTTCACTTATAAAAAAAGAGAAGGGAAAGTTGTGATTCTTTATGAACTGGGTAGAACTTCTTGGGCTAGTCATTTTTTCAGACAAAACTTTTAGAACTAGGAGCAGAAATAAACTGATTTAGAATTTTTACAATGCCTGTAATGGAGATAAATGAAATAAATAAAATATATTATGAAATATATTGATATAAATACATCACACTCTATAATTATTTTCAATTTTTACCCAGTACATGTTGTTTATCTTATTATAGGTGTTTTGAAGATAAAATAGGGTTTATTGAGCTGAGTTAATTGCTAATTCAGTACAAATAAAATAGTGTAAGATTTTTGCAGTGTTTTAAAATGTTTTGATAGATTGTTTAATTATATTGCAAAAGGTTGCTTGTCCTATAAAATTACATATTCCTACTCTATGGAGTCAGAAGCAAATGCATTCGATTTCTAAGCTATGTTGCATATCAGGAAGCTTGGTAATTACTGTTCATATTTTCTTACCAAACTGATAATGTGCTATTAATTCAGATTTATAAAAAATAGCCTTCTAAATCCCTATGTTTTGTCCTAGGTTTAAAATTCTATGAGAACCAGACCACACATTCTTCTGGTCTTAGGCTGTTGTTCTCAGAGATGCTAACCTGTTAGTGATTAACCAAGATTAGGGTCTTGGATGCTTGTGGTTATCAGAAAGCTTTCCCTGAGGATGTCTACGGTCCAAGGAGAATGTCTGCCTTTCTGTCTGGAAGGGATGCTCTAAAACTGTATTGACTTCATATAAAGACGTATGTTTGCTTTGTGAATGCTTAACAACACTGCTGTATGATTGGAGAGAAAAAGTTGAAGCCGAAGAAACATGCTCTGAACTTGAGATGCCAGACTTTATTCTTTTCAACCTAAAAAGGAGTAGGAGGTCAGTGTTTCTTAGCATGTTTGCTGTGAAAGAAGTTGTATGTTGTCTTTTGGTATCCTCAGAATAACTATGCAAAGAGGCAGGGTGTGTATTATTTTTTATGTCGGCGAGAAGACTAACAGAAACACCTTTGCTAGCCATGGTCCCTCTTTTCTTTCTGCTTCCAAAATTCATCTTTATCACATCTTCCACTTAAAAAATATTTTTTTATTGATTTCAGTGAGGAAGGGAGAGGAGAGAGAGAGAGAAACATCAATGATGAGTTGCCTCCTGCAACCCCCTACTGGGGATCAAGCCTGCAACCAGGATATGTGCCCTGACAGGGAATTGAACCATGATCTTCTGGTTCATAGGTCGATGCTCACCACTGAGCCACACCAGCCAGGCACATCTTCCACTTTTTAATTTACTAGTTGTTTTCTTAACTATATTGTAAATTCTGTGAAATAATTTTGATTTATCTTGTTATCCCATTACCTATAGGACTCTAAGTCTTTGTCAAATATAGAAATTAATGGGGAAAAAGTCAGTGGCAGATCTCAGGTTCAAACCCAGACCTGAATCTAAATATCGCCCTTTCCCCTCTTATTATAAGGGCTCATCGAAAAATTTCTAAACTTTATTTTGAAAATAAATGATAAAAATAATAAAATAAGCCCAGCTGGTTTGGCTCAGTGGGTACAGTGTCGGCCTGTGGACTGAATGGTCCAGATTCAGTTCCAGTCAAGGGCACGTAATTCCGTTGCAGGCTCTATCCTTGGCCCTAGTCAGGGTCCATGCAGGAGGCAACCAATCAATGTGTCTCTCTCACATCAATGTTTCTCTCTGTCTCTGTTTCTCCCCCTCCCTTCTATGCTCTATAAAAAAAAATCAATGGAAAAATATCCTCAGGTGAGGATTAACAACAACAAAAATAATAATAATAATAATAAAATAATGCATAGTCTTTGAAGAGAGTGAATTGTTTACTGTCTTTTTAAAACCATTTTTTTCATTCCTTTTTTTAAAATTATAATACAGAAACTGATAATAAGGAGGTAAACAGTTGGTACCAATTATTAGACTTATGTGCTGTAAGTATTCTCTATGGAGCTTAAATCCTCCAGGATTCTATAGGAAGTATTCCAGTATTCTATAGAAAGCTTAAATATGGGATTTCTTATTTCTTCTATGAAAGGCCTCTTGAAGGCCCTTGGAATTTACAGAAGATCAGTTTCTCTGACTCACATGGGTTGGGTGCCACGTGTCATTCATCTCTGTTCACCTCCCAGTTAAATCTTTCAGTTGATCACCTCTTGCTGAGAGAGTCTCTCAGCCTAACTAATGTCTATGTTAATATGTACAAAAAACTGACTTATTTCTAGTTGTTTATATTCCCCCGAAAAATAAGATGGAAATACAGGGATGGGCAAAAGTAGGTTTACAGTTGTGAATGCACGAAACAGAGTTTATTCTTGTATTATTATTTATTAATTGTATTATTTTTCAAGTGAGCAACTGTAAACCCACTGTTGCCCCACCCTGCATATTAAACATGAAAGCCAGGAGAGAATAGAGTCAAACAGTTCCCTCCACTCCCTCCCTTGGGTTTGCACCATAGACATCAGTAATTCATAAAGCCACTCGGAACCCTTCTTACACAGTTTTCTTGGCAATAATTACCAGCTGATTAGAAGGGGCAGGCAAACGGAAACCCATTCGCCATCCTGATTTCAGTCTCGGGTGTAAGTGCAGATAAAGCACAGCAAAGCTATTTGCTTTCTTCATTTTTAACACAATTTTTAGAGCAAAGGAGGAGGAAAATCTGTGAGAAAGAAGGTAAGATCAAAGAGTAGTTTGCCACCTGCTGTTACATAAACATGTTGGCCGTAAGTTCATGTCTTCGTTGTTGTTCTTTTAACGTTATATTAGTCTCTTCATCTTCATTCTGGTTAGAATATTAACTAAGAAAAGAGTTTCAATTTGCTTTGCATCTCTAACACAGGTGTGTAGCTGTGATGCTGAGCACTGTGAGAACCGAGCTCAGCTGAAGTGATTGTATGTCAATGGGTACCCCCTTATGCTGAGACCAGATTATTATTGCCAGAAAGAAGCCAGCTGTTGAGGAAAGGATGCTCAAACGGACAGCAATCCTTCCTGGACATTTGAAGTCAATTTGGGCAAACTTCTACGAAGTGTAGAATTTTGTCAGTGTTATTCTTGATTTTTACTTACCTCCATGAAGACAGGGAAAGAAAAATGTTGGCTTACTCATAAATATTTCTCATATTTATTATAGTTCTAAATTATGTATTTTTAAAAATTGGCCATAATAAAAAGAATTTAAAACACTGCATATAGCAGCACATGTCTATTTTGTCTTTTGCTGTTTGAAAATCCGTGGTTCCAGGTAATTTTGGCAGTAACAGTATTTTACCTAATTTAGCTGCAAACCTAGGCAGTAACATAAGAAGGTGAAACCTCTACTGTGTCATATATAATTAGTTCTTCATGTCCACGACCATTAGCTTCTCCGCTTAGTCTTGTCACAGCCACTTGAAAGATCTCTGGGTTTATTTTTGTTGTTTTATGAGGAGGTATGTGTGTGCACATGTGCATGTAAGTGCACACGTACACACATGTACATTCTCTGTAGAGATGTGATTGCGAATAGGGCTCACGGTTTCCATTAGAAAGGATATTGATATTGATATGTCCTTCTGTATTTATTGATAAAGCCATGTGGACCCCCAAATCAACAACATTAGAAGAACTGTACTCTGGGCTTTCTCTGGAATTGAGTTGGGCCAGCAGCTTCTTTCATCTTTTATCTCATGCTCCCAGAAGAGTGCGTTTCTTTTTAAAAAAAATATATTTTATTGATTTTTTTACAGAGAGGAAGGGAGAGGGAGAGAGAGTTAGAAACATTGATGAGAGAGAAACATCGATCAGCTGCCTCCTGCACACCTCCTACTGGGGATGTGCCCACAACCAAGGTACATGCCCTTGACCGGAATCGAATCTGGGACCTTTCAGTCCACAGGCCGATGCTCTATCCACTGAGCCAAACCGGTTAGGCAAGAGTGCATTTCTTGATTTCCATTTCAGAATCATACCCTCCACCTTTATGGAAGAATGGCATGAGACCCAACCTTATGACATCTCCTGGCCCATTTGCTTTCGTAGCTACCAGGCATGTCTCCAATTAGATAATTCTCTGCCCCTGTCACCATTAGTCATTCACTTATTTTTAAAAATATTTATATTACATAAGCAATACTTGTTTCAAAAAAATAATAGGAAACAGAAAACCAAAAGAAAATATAAGGTAAACAGCATTAATAATTTCAAAATGTGCTTCATTTTCTCTGTCATTTTCTATATCTCTCCACCTCCGTCTTTCTGCCTCTCCATCTCTCTTTCTGTCTCTTGTTCTCTCTCTGTTTTTGTCTGTCTGATTCTGTTTCCTGTCTCTCTTTATATCTCTTGATCTTTCCAATTCTTTGTCACGGTCACTTTGTTTTTGGGAATTTTTTACTTAAAAATGTAAAAAAATATCCTTCTATTAGTTGGAGATTCAGGCTTTGGAATCATGCTGACATGGTATTGATTCTTGGCTCTGTTCCTTGTGTCTTCGAAAAATTACTTCACCTACCCAATCTCTTATTATTCTATCTGTAGAATGTGATTGTTATAAGGGTAAAAACAGACAAAGTGCTATAGACAGTGCTTGTCATTTAGAAAATGTGATGGTATTATTAGGAACTTATTTTTTTAATATACTTTCCTGATTATTTTCTGATACATTTCTAGGAAGAGAATTGCTTGGTTACATGGCATGTATTTTAAAACTTATATTGCCAAACTCCCCCCATAGGATGGGTCTATTAATATCTCACCATCAATATTGGAGAAAGTCTATACCCTGGCAAACACTGTGGGTTATTATTCTTTTAAATATTTCCTAATAATAAATTAAGGTATTTTTATTTTACTTTGATTAATATTGAGGTTGAACTTTCTTTATAATCCTGAATGAATTGTATATTCATATACTTTCCACATTTTTTATTGAGGTATTTGTCTTTTTCTAAGTCATTTAGTAGTTATTAGAACTGTATATATTAAGAATACTAGCCCTTTGCTGTATATGATATCGATATTTTGCCCAATGTTTCTGTTTGTTTATAATTTAATTTTGGGAATGTTTTTATGCAGGGATATTTTAATTGTTATGTATACAAGTCATCAGTCTTTTATGATTTCTACTCTTTTAGATCTAAGTGCTAGGAAATATTTTTCTTTTCTTGAGAAAAAAACTCATATTGCTTCCTCTTTGTTGAACTCTTCAGTCAAATCTTCATTAACATGGATTATATAGAAGGGCGGGATGCCATAGATAGTATAAAATCTTGGTTAAACATTATTATATTCAGTATATGGTACAGAATGTACAACGTGCAAACTTATTTATTAAAAGTTAAACCTGGTATTTTTGAATTTACATGACATTCTTCGGATGCTGTCTGAAAGCCTAAACATTTTATTAATTAACATAAAACATTATAGCGATTGCTTGATGAAAAGTAGACAAAAGATGACTTTATGTTGAAATAGTCTTTTGTGTTTTGTCATTGAATGAGTTTGCTTATTTTGCATTAGGACAGAGCCTTTGCAACTTTGGTCTGTCTCTGAGCAGGTGCCATTTTTACTTTCTAGTAGTTGAGATTCTCCGGAGGCTACCTGGGTAAGCTCAGCATTATTAAGGAGCTCATTTATATGACAGAGGCCATTCTCTTCTCCGCCCCTGGGATCTCCCAGTACCACTGGGGCTTGCATAGTCTGGCCACACCCTAATGTTATTTCCATCATCTTACTTCCTGTGAGCTCCATGTCATTATTGAATTAAGTTAGGCCACCAGAAGATGTGTCAAAGTCCAATCCTTTCCAAGAAGATTTTACTTTTTTGGTGCAAATTCATTTAAGTGAAGTGGTCTCTGTTCTCATCAATGACGTTGTCTTTTCAAGGCCAACATGGAAGGACTTCATCATGTCATTTTTTTTCCCTTCCTTTGTTCTATTTAGCTTGATGAACAGTATGAAGATCCAAGAGAAATTCATCATTTTTTCCCTTCATTTATAGCATATATTACATATGTTCTATTATAGTATTTGTTTAGTGTCTCTCCTTTTCACCCCAACTATTGAATAATTTCAGTTTTTTAAAATGTAAAGCATTATATATTTTCACCTCTGTTCAACCATGTTTTTGTGACTAGGGTACATGTCTGATTTCAGGACTAAGGAGTAGAAGAGCTGGGTTAGGTTTGGGGTGGGGAGGTAGAGGTTCACATTGCAGAAGCAACCAGGTGGTTTTTGTTGATTATTAATGAAATTTCTAATAGATGCCTCACAAAATATTTTGTCTAATTTGAGTTCATTTTAATGTCATGCATGCATATAATATCTATTATCATTTTTTCCAATAGTCAAATTGATCACCTTTCAACCCATTTTATCTATGCTATGTCTACCACCCTCTTGCTTCCCACATCAAGATTTGAGTTATTGTGAATGTTTTTCTTAAATTATTATTATTATTTCCAGGAAACTCAGAGTCAAATTGAGCATTTAACTATAACACCTACATAGGTTCCTCATTGCATGCATATTTCTGATCTTTTTTTCACTCCGCAAATGTGCTTTCTTAAGTCCTTTGTGCAAAGAAACCGGATATAAATTGCCCAAAACAGGTTAGTATGCCTATTATGGACCCCCAAATTAATATCATATTTTTCTCTGCATTTACTTAATTGACCACAGCTTGGTTTATTTTTCCAATAACGATGAAGGAATTTACCATGAGATAGCCATGTTTAATCAATACACATTATGGCCAGCTTTTAACTCAGGAACGTGAAGAGCTGTCAAGGAGGGGTTCCCCGGTGGTAACTCACCCACCCCTCACTGAACACTGAAGAGGCTCCAGGCAGGGCCCAGCCATACAACCTACACAACCACCTCTGTTCTCACTGGGCTCACAGTCTAAAAGGGGAAGCCAGACACCCCTCCCCCCCTAAAATGCACTGCAGTGTGGGAATGGTACACAAAGGTGCTGGACAGCCGGGGAGGTGGGGTCAGGGAACAGCGTTAGTGAACTAGGCTGCTAAGAGGGCTAGATATAGATTCACTGGGAAAGACCTCACATGCACAGGGAGGGGCTTTGGGCCACATTGGAGACTTTGAAGAAGGAGTGGGGTGATGTGGTCAGATCTGCATTCAGGGCGGGTGCAGAAGGATACCACTGCAGAACAGTAGGTCACTACATTGATATGTTTAGCATGTGCCCTTGACCCTACCCCAAGGTGCCTTTCAACACATCCCGGTTTCTAAATCTGCAATGCTAGTGAGGTCTGGATTGCCAAACTGTAATCCCAGTTTGTTTGTTACGACCACCTCATGAAACTAGCTCTAATGAATCAGGATGGGTCCTGTTTTGCAAATTGGACATAAATTGAGGGCTTGGGGTCCTTTGACTTGTTCAGTGGCCTGAAAGGTTTGCACCAGGTCTGCCTGGTGGCTCCTGCACCTCAACCTCTTTCCCGATTTGCCCCTGAAGAAGGTGGGGCACAGAGGGCTGTGTTGTGCTAAAGCTCATGCAGATAACGGAACAGAGTGTGGCAGGTAGAATAGCCTTCTGATTCACAGGAAAGACTTGCTTTCTGTATCTCCTGATCAGAACAGAGAGGATATGAGGAGCCCAGGAGAGAAGGGATATTAAAGACCAAGGACAGAGCACTGAAGTCCACAGTGAAGAGGGTCTTAGTATAGCCCGTGGCCAGTAGGGGACAATGGATCAATGACTTCCAAACAGGTGATCAGAGAGGTCAGTTCATTTTAGGTCTGACCACAGATATTTTCATTCATCAAGTGCATGATCATAGTCAAGGGGCAGAGTTTGCCTGTGGAACATCATTCCTTCCCTTCAAACAAATATATTGAGCGCTTGTGATGTGCCACAAACTCTCTTGAGTGCTGAGCAAACAAAGGAGGGCGTGTCATCCCTTCTTGGAGCTCCGGTAGAAGAAGCCGGCGGCGTGCAAACAAGGGAGTCACAGCACAGCATGGGGAGTGCAGAAACAGGTGTGAAAAAGGCTTTCCAGGTGCTTGGGGGGGCAGAGATGGTCACAGAGCCTTGGGGGACTCGAGGGAGGCCCCATTCCATCTCAGTCTGGAAGGTGCCTGGGAAGTTACAAAGAAGAATGGGGAAGATACTCCCAAACTGAGGGACATGGCGTAAAATGCATAAATGGTTTATACATTTAAAAAGAGAAGACAAGTGAGATTTTTACTGTGCCTTCATTTCCAGCCTCGGGACAGGTAGGTCCCCCTCATTCATAGTTGTGTTTATAGGTAAAGGTCCCGGTAGAGTTTTACCATTCTGATGACTTCTGAGCTTCACAGAGTGTGGTCTGAGGTCTGCGCCACTTTTACTGGTTTTGTCTTTTAATCAACCGCTTTCTCCAAACTTGAGCCATCCAGGCTTAAATGTGAAATACATCTCAAACCCTAAATGTTAAAAATCATTATCCTTTTTGTTGATCTCCTGTGTCAACCCACTGTAGATGTTATTTCTATATTTTTAAGCCAAATTACTGTATTTGAGGGAAACATTGAACTAAGGTAACGCATGACTTTATAAAGTAAAGGTGAAAAAAAAAATCTATTGCCCCATTTGCTATTTTACTTAATCTGCTCAAGGTCTTAATAGCTACTCATTTTGGTTACCATTTACCTAGGTAGTTTATCAAGTGAAATTCCTCCCAGGTGGCAGAGCTGGCTCTCACTTTCTTGGCATGATAGTGTAATGATCTATGTTGTCATGCTAGTGAGGTCTTGGTGATGAACCATTAAATAAAATGATCTGCCCCCAGGCCAGGGAGTTGGTTGATTGCCAAGCAGTAATCCAGTACAATTAACTATCAAAGATTTGAGCACTCCATTATTCTAAGAGATGGGTCTTTGGCCATCTGCAAAAGCAGAAATGGCGATTGATCATTTGGCTATGTTTTTGTTTGGAGATGCATTTGAATAGTTAAATTTATCATGATAACATTGAAATATTTCAACCCTTTAGTCATCTTGAGCTCTAATTTTGTTAATTTTATTCGATTGCACTATAAAAATTAAAACAACTTAGTCTTTACCAAGACTAGAAAAGCTTAATTGATGATCTTCACCTCCATCCTCTTGTGGAAAGAAGTGGGGTATAAATAAATAAAATTAAATAGTCCCCATGACAGTTTGGAAATGTCATATTAAGGTGGAAAATGACTTAAGCAATAGATTCTTTATTTTTTAAGATGTGTTGCTCCAAGCTTCTGTTATTTTTAGTTACAGAAACTGTAAATATTCAGTCAGTCCCTTTAGTCTTCTGGCAATTCAAGTACTCATCCCACCCACTAATAAGAATGTAAAGATCATATAATGTTTTTTAGGCTGTACCCTACATGTTGAGTTCCTAACTTAAGGAAGAACCACTTTCTCATTTTGACTGTTTTTTATTGTTTCTCCTAAGAGTTCCTCCACAAATTTATTTTCTTTAAAACAAGAAAAATTTTAAGCCTCACCCAAGGACATGCTTTTTACTGATTTTAGAGAGAGGAAGAGAGAGAGAAACATTGATGTGAGAGAGAAACATGATTGGTTGCCTCCCATATGTGCCCTACCCGGAATCCAACCCACAACCTGGTATGGGCCCTGACTGGGAATTGAACCCTCAACCTTTCCTTGTATGTGATGATGCTCCAACCAACTGAGCCACACTGAGCTGCCCAGTTTCTAAAGATGTACCTAGCATTCAGCACAATAGATATACAGTACACACAGCGGTCAGGGTCGCAGCACCTCGCCAGGTGAAACCACTTTTGAGTGGATACAAATTCATTCATAGGTTCCTGCATCAACATTTCTTTATTATGGAGCACCTACCCTGTACAGAGGACACAGGGTCAAACAGACAGATACTTACTTGCCTTCATGGAGCTTACAGCTGGAGAGTGGAGATAAACGCTGACTATCACATATCTGGTAAATGAAGATTTGTGCATGAAAGCGATGTGTAAACAGAGAACTTGATCTTCTTGTCTGGGGACAGAGGAAAGGCCTTTCTGTCTCAGAAAGGAGCATGGGGACGTGAAAGTCTGGCTGTCGGTAGGAAGCCCGGGTTGACTTCCTAGGTGCCAGCAGCTGTGGTGTTGTCCCAGGGCTGTCGGGAAACAGGTGCGGATGTTGAGGATCCCATTAGTAATCACAGATGATAGTGGTGAGGTACAGTAATCACTGTGCTGGATTACTCAGGGTGTTTGATAGTGGGGGTCAGATGCACCGGGCAACTATAGTGGGAAAGACAACCACGCAAGGGAAGGGTTCTTGCGTGCTTTCAGGAATATAACCATCAGGTACATCAGGGGTAGATGGTATTTATTTTTATTTTTAAAAATATATTTTATTGATTTTTTTTACAGAGAGGAAGGGAGAGGGATAGAGAGTTAGAAACATTGATGAGAGAGAAACATCCATCAGCTGCCTCCTGCACACCCCCTACTGGGGATGTGCCCGCAACCAAAGTACATGCCCTTGACCAGAATCGAACCTGGGACCCTTCAGTCGGCAGGCCAACGCTCTGTCCACTGAGCCAAACCAGTTAGGGCTAGATGTTATTTTTGTTTTGTTTGTACTTTACTAAGAGTTCATTGCCATTCTGAAAAATTGTGCTACCCATAAGAAGCCTCTGTATGAAATGTGAGTTGCTCTTGCAGCATTTACGCTTGTGAATTCAGTGATGCTACCTATAGGTGTGCATATGGTTCCTGCGTTACACATGACCATGCCACAGCTTTCCCAAAGGGAAAAACGTGCTATTTTATTTTATATCTTCTGTTTTATTTCTTCTTTATGTTACCGTTAGGTCATTATATCCATTTGTTTAAATTCTGTGTGTAGGTAGGTAATGTTGTATATGATTACAATACAGCAATAACAGGGGGCATTATAAAAAGAAAGACTTGGATCCCAGGTTTTAAACAATAAGTGCGTTTTAAAATATAAGCAAAGTGTGTAATGCTCAAGCTGAAAAATCATTTGATTCCCTGACTTTGGACTGTTTCACAAATTAAGCCTCTTGGTTTTCAAATGAGGTTCAGACACAAACATCTCCTTTTTGACTGCTTTCTGGCCTGATGTTTAGAGCTATCTCTCTGAGTGCGTACACAGAGAAATTCAGGGGCAACTATGTTCCAATAGATTCTTTGGGAATATTAGCATCAGGTTGTCTTGTTTGGGCTATTTAGTACTAATATCACTGAGTTGAGTCCTCAAAAACTGAAAGGTCATTTGGAGAAAAACTGCTTACAAATAAAATCAAGATTGTTAGAATGCTTTCTTGGAGTGGGTCTCCCCCCTGGAGGACAGCCAGCAGTTCAATGAAAACACATTGAGATGCTTCAAAGAGTAGTTTGTTTTTGTAGATGCCATCATGAATAGGACAGCATCCCACTAGTGCTACAAAGAGAGAAGGACTCCTTTTTGGTCCAGAACCTCCAATAATACTCTTAGTATATATAGATATCACCTCTGGGAGGTTATGGGAAATATGACAATAGGAGAGTAATTATGTCTAAATTAGACAATGAAACTTCTAATGACAAAGCAAATATAGAAGAATATGGTTGAGATAGCTAAGAATATATGTAACAGTATAAGTTCAGAAAGTCAAATTTATAATAAGAAATTAATGTCTTTCTTGACTTGCATATTGACATTTTGTGAAAATCAGATGCGATAACATGTAAGTGATATTTGATAAGTTCAAAGTACAAGGTAGTTTTTGTTCTTAGCCTTTCAAATATACATCATACTAGAATTAGGATGTGTTAACAGGAATTTATCACGTGAAAGCCAGCAAGTCTAACACATACAATAAAATCAGATGTGTATGTTTATCTTGGGCATGCTAAAATCACAAAGTTTGAATTATCAATTTTTACACTATTTATTTGTCAAGTCTTTAGGTAAATATAGACAGAGACTCTATACATTTACTCCCCTGGTCTCATCTTTTAGTTATCTTTTCCTAGAGTGTCTGGAATCTTCCTCAAGATAATGCCGTTTTGTAGTCATCTTTTCTACTATGTCTAAAACACACTGTAATCAGTGTGCTGACTCTTTCAAATAGATGCAATTTTAAGCCTTCTACTTCTCCAATAGGATTAAAGCAATTTCCACTTGCCAAATAAGATCTGTGTGATAATGACCATGAGGGAAGAGATATTGAAGGGCAAGGGGATATTATTTTCTCTCTGGAAATACTATCACACAAGGTCTGTCCTTGAAACTTCTCTGCTGAAGAGGTGCTGGATTAGAGAGTTCCTCGTGACTCTCCTTTCTACCTCATTGTCCTCTTTATTAATCCTCACTTTCCTCGTGTGTTTTTTTTTTTTTAATCCCCTTCAGACCTCCATATATTGAGGGTGAGAAGCCATTCTCATTATTTCCTCCTCCTTCTGTGCCTCCCTCCCCTGTCAGGGCCTTGGTTTCCTACTTTTAACATAGCTCCTCTGTCCTGTACTCTTTCTGTCTCCACCCTGCCATTCCATCAGCCATTCCCAAATCATGGCTCAGAGTTTCTGGTGCCTGAGACTCTTTGGCCATTAGGACCTTTGATGAAAGAGATGAGTGTACATACCAAGGACATTTGAGGAATAACATCAAGAATGTGATTTATTTATATATACAATAAAGGTTGTAAATCAGCTTTTTTGTAGGGAAAACACTCATAAACATCATAGTTGATTGTTATTGAAGACATCAAGTAGGAAGAGAAAAACAAGTAAAAATTTACTTTGGTTTTATCTAAGAAATACTGACTATGAGCACTTCCATGAACTGTTTAAAATTTATGTCCAAGTCTAATTGATACCAGTAATAATCCTGCGTGTTGTAGACTCTCTGGTTTAAAAATGACAATAAGGATGATCCATCGTTTAAAGATACATCATAGCATATGGATCACATTGAGTTTTATATGTTTTTATTACAGCATCTAAACTTTACTTTCATATGTTCATAATCTTCATTTAATTCTCTCATTACGTGGCTTCATCTCAGCATCAACAACAAGATGAAGGGAAGACTGGGGCACAGGGAATGCAGTGCGGATTCTCTTGTAATATTGGTCAGATCCTGCAGAGGAAGAATTTAGGATTACATATTTTCAAAAAGCTACACAGAGAAATGAGTAAGAGCCAACATTCATGAAAACACTTTAAACAGTTTCTCAAAGGAGCACTGCCACTGAGATGAATTCGTCTGGAGAGAAGACTAAGAGGTATTTAGTCACTTTTTCCCAAGAAGTTGAGAGATTTGTTTTGGTTTATTTGTTGTTTGTGCCAGTCAGTTCTCTAGTCCCACAGCTGGGTTTGCAGTGAAATTAAGGAGAGATTATTTTCACGGGAGATCTTCCCCACTGTAAGTGGGTAATTAAGCATTAGAATGTGCTCACCCAGGAAAGCCACGCATCTCCCTGATTGTGGAGTTTTGAAAACAGTGGTCTTAGTTGATTTAAGCAAAGCTGGTCTAAAGATGGCATTTTGAGGTTTCCTTTAATTGCCCACTGAGATTCACAGGTAGAGGTAGGGATTGCTCCATGGAGACCAGTGCTCTAAGCGTCCAGTTCAGCCCATTTTCATCCCCGCTGGTCTTCTTGAAGGCAGGGTGTTTGCCCCTATTTCTGACCTTTAGTTTCTGGTTGCAGTGTGTGTGTGTGTGTTTTTAACCTACTATCAGCATTATGAAACTTTTGGGGCCAAATGATTAAAGCCAAAGTCATTCTTCCCTGCTGTGGGTTAAGCAGCACCTTCCCTATTGTTCCAACCTGGTCTGATTCTTCACAATAGGTTCCAGACCTGGGTTAATTAGCAACTCTGTTAACACCTCCTTGAGCTCAAGTGGTTCAAATGCAGCCTGCTGAGACATTATTTCTTAAAAGGTGAGGACTAATGGCCCAACTTTTAGTCACCATCTCAGAGGCCAGTTTTCAATCTCGTAAAAATTTTAAGTCAAGGAAGCTCAACATAGAAAGTCATGAGCTGTCATAAAATACTATTCCGGATGCAGTTGGTTAGAACTGCCTGGGTACTTGGTAACCTAAAATGCAAGTTAATAGTAATTCCACCTCATTTAGTTGTGTTTAAGGTGCTTGAGAGTTATGCTTAATAGACCATAAAAATTATACCTTAAGACACTACTTAAATACAATAATAAATCCTTATACAAAGTTCTCTCAGAAACTACAATTTTAAAAATCATTATAAATGTTAACTAAACCTCACATTTTTCTGTATGAAACTTTTGATTGCACAAAATTTCAGATGTGCCAGAATTCTTAAAATGAACTCATTGCAGAGGCTGGTGTGGTTTATGTCCTCCCCCCCCCCCCCTTTTTTTTTTTAGTAATTTGGGTAGTAAATATTTAAACATACTTTTACTCAAATATGAATATTTTATGTGTACAGGTTAATATAGCATGAATGAAATAAATTTGTCTCCTTTCATAAACAGCCTTAGAATATAATCCCAGCAGGAATTGCCTCTCAGCGGCATGGGAGCAAAATTGGATGACGATTTGAAATGTAAAATGATGTCAGTGTTTCTGTGTCATTACTGCATATCCATAGGGTTAAAAGGGATTAAAATGCCAAAAATTAGACCGTCACTGAAAGGGGAACAGGGAGAATATTCCCTGTCTGTTGCATTGCCAGGCACAGTACGATTAGGTACTGCACACCTGTTATTTTATTTAATCTTCAAACCCCCCCCCCCCCCAAAAAAAAAGGCAGTTATGATGTCTCTTAATAAAAGGAGGGGAACCAAGGCTTAGTGGTTAATTTACTCAAGACCATAGAGCTATTAAAGCAGCATCCAAACTTTAATCTATCCCATTTAAAAAATTCATGCTTTCATCTGTATCATAGCAGATATATGGCATGACCATAAAGAAAGAGCTAGAAGAAACCAGGCAACTTTTCTAACGTATCTAATACCCCTCAATAATAGAAGGAATGGCTAGAACATAGAAAGTGTTAAAAGTACGTATTGTACACAAGTAGAATGGAACTTTGAAAAGTGATTAATTATGTAATAACAGCACTGCCACATTCTCTAGAAATACTGTGAAACAAGTGTTAAACACGAAAGGTTGAAAATTGATCATCTAGGCCAGCTGATGTGAAAGTTTTATACAAGTAATTGGGCTTTTTGTTAAGCAGCGTTTAATGTCTTAATGTCTGGTTCCAGCAAATATTTCAGTGGATTTTTTTCCTCAAATTTTAATGTAATTTGGCAGAGGGAGGTTGCTGGGAACCTAATCAAATCAGCACTCTTGTGTGGCCACCATATAAATTAACAATTATTCAAAGTTACTGCAACTTGGATACTTAAAATGAGCTATACAATGGTCTATATCAAGCACAGTTTTAATCTTTAGCTCACATGTAACTTAAATATATGAATAACCTTCCTTTGAGGAAATATCTAATTTCAGTTATTACTTGAAAAGTAAAAACACTGTTATTTTTATGGCCATGGGCTGTGGATAATATTGAATGCCTATATTATTGGTTATCAATAATAAATATCTCATGAGATTTGTAGACCTTATAAGGGTCTATGGATTTAAAACCATAGTAGCAAATTTCCTAATTATTTTTCCCGTTTTCTTTGCTATACAGAATGGAAACCAGCAGGCAAAACAATGCACAGGAGACTATTTTGAGAGCAATATATTTAAATATTGATTTATTACATTATTTTATAATAATTCTTTAAAAGTGCTTTTAGAGTGTACAGAAAGGTGTTTTTACTCCTTTTCAATTACTGTTGAAAGGAAGAATTTATTATCTCAAGAAAATGGAACTTTTTCCTTCTCAAGAGCAAGTGTGCAGCGTATTTTGGCCAGGCATAGTTTTTTAAGCTCTGTTATTAATGCAGTTTTCTTTCCGTTACTAATGCTTATTTCTCCCAATCCAAACCCAGCAGAAAGACAGACTCCTCTGAGAACCAGAGTTTCCTCTTTCCTTTCTCTGTCTGTCTCTCTCCTAAAGGTGTGTTGGGGCCCAGGTGGGGGAGGCGGGGGGGGGGGGGGGAGACAACAGGAATTAACATGACAAGAGCAGAGGAATCAGGATATCCCAGCTCGCACCCAAGCTTTATTACTAGACAATTGACCGGATTGTCCTAATTCCACAGAAGCTGTTTCCTCATCAGTAAAAGGGAGATTAAATTAGGTGACGTGACAGCACCTTGAATCCCCTTATGTTTGTTCAGTGAAATTTAGTTCCATCCCTTCCATTTTCTTACCTGTTGTATTGACATGTTAACATTAGTGGGCTGGGGCAAGTTATTTAGGGAAACCATTTTGTTTTCCTCTGTTTTGCCCCAATGAATGGAAAACAGAGCTTGGGTCCTTTTGGCAGGTTGGCCTTCTTTATCCCAAATCTTCACCCAGTGCGGGTTTGGGTGTGGCCAGGTAAGACTGATAGCTGGTGAGAGGTAGAGCAAAAATTAAATTCTGAGCTTTCTATTAAATGCTTTTCTTCCAAAGTACAAGAAGTTGTTCATTATTAAAGGGCAACTGCTTTCCTAAATGCAAGTACCTGGTGAGTTGTTGAGCATGGTCTCAGGACATGGCATTTTGTAAAGATGGATTGGACATGCGCATTGAGCACATATGTGGAGTAAATAAGGCATGTGTGTAAATAAGTAACAAGAGAGAGAGTATCTTCAACACTGTAAGAGCGATTCCGATAGAATGCTTTTTGGTTCAAAGTAGGACAAGGGTATTTCTGGTTGTAGCAGACAATAAAGTCTTTTTTGTTGCAGTGACATTTGGACGGGGCTTGAAATAATGAGTAGAATTTGGATACATAGGACATTGGATGCATGGAAAGAGAGGACTATGAACAAAGGCACATGGATGAGGGAGTAACTTGTAGGTATTTAGTAAAAATGGTGAGCAGTTTGGTTTTTCTGGCACATTGAAGGCCAGGAATGGAATAATTAAGAAAGGAAAGAGAAACCTTGCATGATATGTTAAGGATTTGGGAATTTGATACACACTAGGGTGCCATTGATGGCTTTGACCACACGATTGGCATCATATGACTTACATAATATTAATGGTAATACATAGTAATTAATGCAGGCCATGATGCTAAGTGCTCATCTTGTGATTGCCGTCAAGCAAGCGTAGGGGTTGCTGACAGTAGTTCCAGGGAGAAACAAATAGCTTTGGGAGGGACACTGGGAGTAGAGAGACAGGGAAAGATGAGAACAATATTAAGATAATGAAATACAACATATTAGATGCCTGTGGCAGGGAAGAGGAAGGCCTCTGAGGTGATGCTCATGTTTCTGTTTTATCTCATAATTAGAAATGTGCAGGACCCAGGGGATGGGGGTAGAGGCAGGTTTCAAAGGAAGAATGATGAACTGATGAACGGACTTGTAGAGTTTGAAGTAAGGGTGGAGATAAATTTTGGGTTGTTAGACACGTGGTATGAGTTTAGAGAAAAAGGTCATTATTAGGAATCTTGATTTGTAAGTGATCTGCATCAAGGAGATAAACTCATGTGTGAGGGAAAAATGAAATGATCTAGGGGAGATTTGATATTGAAACCCAGCACACAAGTGAAATATCTATGTTTATGTGTTAAGGTAAAGAAAAAGAGATAGCAAAAAAGAGCAGAAGCAACTAAAAAGAGCTTAGAGAGCTTGTTACTGAAGTCAAAAGAAGAGATTTCAAGAAAGAAGAGGTGGTCAGCCATATCAGATACTGCCGGGAAACCCACGGAGGTGGATGATATGAATGATCGCTCCAAAAATCTGTACCTTTGCATATGGAGAATGAATCTGTTTTCATGTTTGTGACATCATCTCATGTACCTTGCATAATTTTCTCTGCCACGTTAGAATTTGAGAAGTTTTCCATTGAGTCAGTTTTCTTGACTCTACTTTTGGAGTCAAAGGTTTCTAGATTTCATTCTCTTTAAAAACTATCCTGCATGTCAGTGTCTATTGACTATACATGCACAGAGCAAAGACCTTAAAATGAATATTTAAATAACACCAAAAAGTATAGTGTTTTTCATAACATTTTCTCTTGCATCTTATTAGGTATTCTATGACTGTTTTTTTTCCAAACGACTTCTTAACTGCATACTCATTTGTGGTATCAAAACTGGGATTAGAACCCTGTGGGACAGGGGTTTGGGGCTCCCACTACTGACTCAGCTCTGTGAACTGGTGCTTGCTTCTCCCAAAATCAGGTTCAAGAGGCAAAATAGAGACTGTGTCTTCTTTTTTTAATCACTGTTCTACCAAGCAAATGGAAATGTCTAACTTTTCACAACGCTATTTTAAGCTTTCTTGGACCTGAGCTGACACATAGGTCCTATTAAAAATATCATTGTTATAAAACATACATTTTCCTGTAAATGATAACATCTATCAAGAAATCCCACAATATCTCAAATCCAGTATGTCTAAAATATAGCGTATATTTTTCTCCAAGCCCTTCTTTATATTGTATCTCCCATATCTGTCAAGAGCAGCTTCCTCTATTCACTTGCCCAAGCTAAAAACCAGGGAGTTATTTTGAATCTTCTTTTTACTGCCCTCCACTATATTCCATCACTCAACCAAGAAGTTCTACCAAATATTTTGTCCTGGTTAACCCTTCAATATGTCAGGCGCTTCTACTCTATTGCCTGCTACTAATTCTGCTGCACTATTATCTTTTTTAACCATATTTATTAAGCATAGTGCTATGTCTTGGATATTATTCAGGTACTGGAGATAAAACAGAGAATAAGAAAGAATCAGTTCATGCCGTCATGAAACTGGCAGTCTGGTGGAGATGACAATCAATGATATTAATATTTAATTATCAATGGGATAAATGTTCCAAAGAAAAAATACAGACTACCTCAGGAAAAGAAACAGGGCATATTTCTTTTTTTAAAAAAAAAGAAAGAAAAGATTCTTAAGTTGAAAAATTGTGACTTAAAGGATGAACAGAAATAAGACAAAGTAGAGAAGGAAAGCATTCAAGGCTGAGATAATTCTGGAAGCTTCCACTTGAAATGAACTTGTACTTGGAAGATCTGGAATCAGGGTTGTTGGATTACAGTGAGCAGGAGAGAAAGTTAAATGGATTAAGGCTACAGTTGGGTTGAATCCATATTATGCAGGGCCCTTAGGTATGAGGCCCATGTACTTAATCTGCAAAACAAATCATTTTTAAAGGGAAAGGGTAATGGTGTTCACTAAGAGTGTTATGGAACAGCCTGGCCATATGGTCACTGTATCTAGAATCATGTTCACGACTTTTGGTTTTATACTAAGAGAAAAGGAAAACCATTGAAGAGTATTAAGTAGGGGTGTGACTTTATCAGATTAGCTTCTCAAATACCATTTCCCTCCACCACCACTGTCCTCTCTGCCAAGTTTTTCTGGTTTCATTTTATTTCACAGTCCTTATCATTACACAATTTTCTGTATTTATTTGTTTGAGTGTTTTATTTATTCTTTGCTTCTTGAATTTAGGCTCTGTGGGGGAAGAGCTTGTTTTATTCACTGCTGTAAATCCAGCACCTGGAATGGAGTATGACACATATCAGATGTTTTATAAATTGTTAAATTAATGAATCAGATTACTTTCAAGTCACTGTGGTTATTGCCTGAACTAATTAGAAGGAATAAGAGTTAATGGCAAGAGTTAGTGGTAACATGTAAAGAACTCTATACATGGAGAAATAGTGAGAAGGTATATTTAGGATGCAGTGATAATTTAGATTTAAGGAAGAGGAGGCATCAAGGATGACTTTCAGATTTCTGGAATGAGCTCCTGGCTGCAATGCTTGGGGAAGGAATATAGTGTCATGTGGAAGAGTGTAGAGGCTCAGCCTGACTGCCTGCCTCTCCACTGACACTGTGACCTTGGGCCAAATGCTTCATTTCTGCATTTCTTGATTTTGCCATCTGTAAAGTGGTAGATATGATTGGTACCTATTCTATAGGGCATATTGTGGGAATTTAATGAAAAAAAATACATGCAAGGTGTTCAGAACAGTGTCTTATCCATAAAAATGTACTCGGGGCAGTTGGTTACTGTGGGAAAGAGTAGAGGATACATTTAAAGGGAGTAGCAGCAGTTCAGTTCTGTGATTGTTGAGTTTTGGTTGCTGTGAGACCTCCAAGTGGATGCCTCAAGGTGACATTTGTAGTAAATGAATTTAGATCTCAGAAGAGGTCTGAGTTAGAGATAGAAATCTGGGCATCGTCTGAAATGAGTCCTTGAATTCATTAGGGATGTTTAGCACTGACTCCAGGGGACAGGAGCAGGTAATGGTGGAGGAGGGGGTCTGAGAAGGAGGTTCCAGAGAGTGACAGAAGCCAGAGCCAAGAGGAGTGGGAAGTTGTATTATTGCTTCTCCTTTGATTGAACTCAAGGAAGATCAGGACCATCCCACCAGATGGCTCCTCCAATCCAGGCAGCACACATGGCCACAGTGGTCTTGGTGAACCCTCAAGGCTAATCTCATCTCACTTCCACTTAACATCTTTCAGTGGCTGCCCAGATCATCCAGTTCCCAGTGGAATCTTAGCCTGTCACTCAAGGCACTTTTCATTCTTATTTAAATACATATACCTCTTGGGTCTTCTCCATAGTGCATTAAATAGGTCACACTTTCTCTTCCTGTGGGTGTTATGATGCTGTTTCATCTGCCTTGACGGCCCTTCCTCCTGCTTGTCCACAGGGCACACTGGACCTGCCAGAGCGAGCTCCTGGGGGCCTTTCCTCTACCCCTATGGAATTTCCTTTGCTCCTCCCCAGAAGAAACCTATAGTTCTGGTTGTGTTTGTTCATTTTGTTTTCTGACCTGCTCCCTTAGGCCACAAGCTCTCCGAGGGAATGCTGTGTTTCGTTGTTTTATCATGGGTACCATGTCCAATGCTTGCCATAGCGCACACACCAAATGTTTGCGGAATTAAAGAATGGTTAAAAAGTGGATCCCACTAACTTCTTAAACTCCACGTAACCATTTCAGACATCCCAGAAAAAGTTGAATATGGGCTCGATCCAGATGTAGGAATATTATATTCAGACTAAAGTCAGATATATTCATAAGTTCAAATAAACTAGGGATGACCTGAATTAGTTCATGGGGACATTGGATGATTTAAAATGTTACAGATTATTATAGAATAACATGTTCTCGTATACTCATAATTAGCAAGTTGGTTCACTTCTGAGTTTAAGATTGACATGTTATATATCTCTCTGTTTATACTGATTCAATTCTTAAGTGTTTAGTTTATTCTAGGACTTTGACAAGTGGTTTGGAGGTAAAAAGCATAGCCCTCATACTCTTAGTATCTTTTGGGGTGATAGGAAAGACACATAAACCAGGGTGGAGAATGAAGCCTTCAGATCTTGTAATTGTTTAATCCTGGAAGATGAGTTTCAGTTTAACATCGGGCTTTGAAACTGTCTGTGTGAAGATATTCACTACTTTTTCAGGAAACTTGGATTTTATTCATTGAACTGAGTAACTATGTTTGATTGTCTAATTTATTTCATGTATACTTTAACTTTTATATGTTTGCTGGGGATTAGAAATAGCGTTTAGAAATTTTATTGAGAACAGGCGGAAAACTATACCCCTCTTTGTCAGGTGCAGCATTTCAAGTTTAGTAAACAGAAGAGTATAATGGCAACAAATGGTGGTTGTATCAGTGAGACGTGATAGTATCAGCTATCAGTCAAACCAGGAATTTTCTTCTCCCACCCAAAGTAACTGACCCATGTTTAGACCAGAATGAATGGAAGCACTGGAGTCTAATCCAAATTCTGAGCTCAATAGTTTCTCATTGGAAAATCATCAGATCATGATGAGTCATTAAAATTATAATGATGATTTCCAATAGGGCCCCATGTCTGAGATGGCGCCTGTTTGCTGGTCACATGTTTGTTATTGCTACTCGTGGCGGATGACATTGAGATTACTAGAAAAAAAAATATTTTGAAGTGGTATCATGTGTTCATCAGAAAGAAATGAATGATTCTGGTAATTGGATTTGCCCAGGTTTGTAAATCTTTTCCCACCCATTTCATCCATCTATTAAAAGTACATGTTATCAAGTTCAAAGACTAATTCTAGCCATCCTGGTAGACAGAATTAGATGCGTTTTGATTCAGGTTTACTCTTTTTTATATTTCCTGATTTTTGAGACAATTATCCCACTTCATTTTTGCTGCTGAATCTGAAAGCACACTGTTTTATTTTGCTGTTTTCTGTAAGATGTGAAAATGAGATAGGATGTGTAACCTAAGGGACAGATACTAAATACATACCATAAGGGAGATACTTCTAAGCAAATTATCTGCAAATAGTATACTTTCCTATCAAAATAAAAATTTAACTTCCTGATTTAAAAAAAATATATGATTTTCCCAACTTTTACATACATAATTAGGTATATAACACATTTATTATCAGTGATAGTGTCAGCAATTTGACCTAGAAACAAAAATATTTGCCTGCTTGAAAAGTTATTAGGTGAAACTGATGTTTCCAGCTAGAACGATGTTACTGGGTAAGGTAAATAATTTTAAAATTGATTAGCCCTGACTAAAAGGCGAAGTCACAGGCCCTGAGAAAATGAATAGGTGTGTTGAATAGAGGATCTTTATAGTTAAACTGAATTTGGTATCAACACTGTTCCCTCAGCCACTCATGAGAAATGCGTTTTTAAGATTTAAGATTGTGTAAACGCTTTGCACCTAAAACTGATGGAAGTAATTGGTAAACTGGTTAATAAGCCCCACTTGGAAGTGAATGGGAGTTGCAGGCAGGAAAACAGGCTGGGTAAGTAATCCTACAAGTCAGCGGAGTTCCCTTCACAGAAAGAAACAAAGATAGCAGTAATTAATGACCCTGACTCCGTGCCAGAAAAGCTTTCTTCTGACAACTCCAACTTAATTAAAACTTAAGACATTTCAATGGCCTCTGCAAGCCCCCGATGGGGTGAACCCTTGCAGACGCGTGAGAAAATTTTGTAAATTAAAGGGAAAGATGTGTGTTACCACTAGTGCCATGACTCTAATCCCTGACAGTCAAAGAATCTATTTAGCCCGAGCCTTTTCTTTTAAAAGGCTCACACCTGCAGGCTTCCTGGCACTTCCCCTGCTCCAGAGAA
>NC_072491.1:43167500-43187500 GCF_027574615.1 Eptesicus fuscus
GAGTTTAAAAAATACTTTTTGTCGATAGAGTTCAAGGTAGACGGTGCTTGGGAGGAAATGGCCCAACTGGGCAGCGTGCTGGCCGTAAGGAGCTGTGGTGTTCTGTGCGAAGCCTTGGATCCTTCCTGCTTTCTCTCCTTCCAGTTGGAAGTGGGAGACGTTCGTATTAAGTTCCTTAAGTACTCGACTTGGTTTTACAATAATACAACGGGTTTCTTAAGTGGGGTGGGTCCTTGGTTCCCTATTTCTGGATGGTTTGTTAACAGCTTAGGAAGTTGTGCAGAAGGCGGTAATTGGTTAGCATGTCAGCCCTGTGCTTGGGCCATCATGGACAAGTGTGTGTTTGCTGACTGGGGAAGTTGTGTGCTTGAGGTTAGTTCATTACTTTTCTTTTTCCTCAGATCTGTTGCGTTGCGATTTTCACTTTTTATATGGAGTCGAAAGCAGCTGATACTTGCTCAGTGGTTTTCGTTTTGTTTTGTTTGTTCTTTAGCGGTGGTAGCTTGCACCTCCCAACTTTTATTTCAAGAGTGAATCCTTTGAAATGAATCTACACATAATTCGTTACCCATTTTTATCTTTCTGATGAATGAAATATAAGAGCAAATACCAATTATGTACTTAACAAACATTAAGCATGTAAATTAAGTCCTGTTTGAACATAACAGGAGTTATGTTTGCTTTAAGACCATTTTCTTACGTGGGTTATAAGATGGTGTCTTCAAAATGACGACATACCTGGTCATCATGGTGGAAAAATGGACATTTAGAATGAGTCAACAGAAAGAAAAAGAAAAAACACCCATAAGCCTGGTGGTTAGGCTTTTGCTGTTCACTTGATTGTGTTGGCATTGTGTGTACATAACTTGGGTGAAAGATTTTTTTGACCTATTAATTTTTTATCGCTATGCGGGATATGCCTTAAACATAAGCATTTCCCTTGGCATCAACTCTAAGCTGACTTCCAGTGGTATTTAAATGTGTGACTATAAAATACTTCTACTGGCATTTCCTTACTAGTTAGCAGCTGTTCCAACAGCCTCCAAACATCTATTAAGTAAAGAGAGATTTGTTTGGTAACATATATTAATAGGAAAAGTGATCACAAGGCCAGGAGTAAAAGTTTTAGGGGGATTCAAGTACCTTGGTTCCTAACTGGAAAATTGTATAAACAGACAGATTTTCAATAGCACGTTAGCCTTCAGTTGAATTCCAAAAAGTATATTGAGTGTAGCTTAACATGTTTAATTTCAGACATCACCAACAGTAATCAGATAGGGATTTCAGAAAACAATTTATTCCATTTCAATGGAATTTCCATTTTATTAGCTGTAATTTCAAATATGTAAATGGTAGCCAAAGCTGGATATGATGCTTCAGTTAAGATTTTTTTTTTTTTTTTTTTGCCCATTGTTTCTTCTAGCATCTTCTTGCCAAATCTTCTGGAGCGCTTGTAATTTCCTCTGTACAGAGCCCAACAGGCTCATCAGCAGCAGAAGGTAAAAATAATAGATGTGAGGAATTTCTGGAGATTTATGAGGTTTAGTTTTTTTTGAAATGTACACTCTGTCTGGCTATGCTAGGACACGACCACATGTGGACTCTATGAATTGAAAATGTTATAAATGGGGCATCACTTACCCCTTGTTAAGAATACGGTTGAGGAACAGAAGATGTTTGCTGTGAGAGCATTTAAAGATTACTGACTTCCGAATGACGGTGATGCAGCGGAGTCGAAAAGATACAATGAATGCTTTAGACCTGAAATTTTTAATCTTGGAATTGGATGTGGATTCATTTCCCCTTGGTTTAAATAAATTAAATTTTGATCTTTCTGTAGCTTCTTAAACTTCTCTGCTTTCCATGTATAATATTGGGGGGAAATGGGTCTTTCGGTACAAAAGATCCCAGCAATATCAGACCACTTCTAATGAAGACTATTGACATCCCTGACACTTGGCATGAAGTACTGCCAGAAAGGAAATTAAAAAGTACAAGCCATTATCCTAAAGACCATCTGTTTATGAAAATAGTTCATTTCACATCGCTTTGTTGAGCATAAAAATGACTCCTGGTGGAGGACAGAGGATGCCTCTCTCACAAGCATGATGATTCATTGTTTGTGAAAATGACCCTTTCACTTTTCCTGGGACTTACTCTGTTGATATTAATTAACCAGCTTTCATGCTGCAACCATCTCAAGCACTCGCGTGCAGTTCCACTGCTGTGCCAGGCGTGGCTCTACATCTGTCCTCTTACCTGTGTCTTGTTAGAAGAGGCGAGCAGGGCATTAGTAGAAGAGCCTCTTGTCCCTGCCTTTGTTTACCAGTGGGGCCGTCTGAGGGAAGGGCTTATAATCATGGGTGCAATTTGGTTGTGGCCTCAGAAAATGGCATCATGCTCAAGGACTTGCACACATGGATCTTATGGAGATAATTAGTACTAAGAATGTCACTTGAACCTGAGCCACCTTTCGCAGAGTTCTGGGAAAGGGAGAAAGGTTGTCTCCTATCTAAGGCATCCTCCTATATAATAAAACCCTAATATGCAAATCGACCGAATGGTGGAATGACCGGTCACTATGACGCGCACTGAACACCAGGGGGCAGACACTCAATGCAGGAGCTGCCCCCTGGTGGTCAGTGCACTCCCAAAGGCAAGTGCTGCTCAGCCAGAAGCCAGGCTCGTGGCTGGTGAGCACAGAGTTTGGTGGGAGCCTCTCCTGCCTCCGAGGCAGCGCTAAGGAGCAGCGAGTCTGGCTTCTGGCTGAGCGGTGCTCTGCTCAGCCAGAAGCCAGGCTCATGGCTGGCGAGTACAGCAGCGGTGGCAGTAGCCTGTCCTGCCTCTGCTGCAGGCGGGTGGTAAGGAGCGAGGGGTCCCGAACTGTGAGGGGGATGTCCACGGGCCTAAGCTGGCAGGCGGACATCCCCTAAGGGGTCCCAGATGCAAGAGGGCGCAAGCTGGGCTGAGGGATCCCCCTAATGCACGAAATTTTGTGCACCAGGCCGCTAGTGATTTAATAAAAGGTTGGACCGACACTGGAGATGAGCAAAGGGCACCTCAAGTGTTGTTGCATGAGGCATTTAAAACCCAAGGCATTTTGCTTGGTTTTATGATTTTGTTTCCCCTGAAAGATAGTGCTCCCAATCAGAGCTTAATAACTAAAATCAAAATGCCAATCATTTATTTTTATTTATTAGTTTTGATTCATGCCAAGATAAAAAAGTGTTTATTAGAATTGCCCATTAAGAAACCATCAGTGTCTTTTTCTTTAAAAAAAAAAATCTTTATTGTTGAAAGTATTACATATATTCTCTTTTTCCCCCCCCATTAACCCCTTCTAGCCCATCCCAGTCCCCCACCTCAGGCCTTCACCACCCTATTGTCTGTGTCTAGGGGTTATGCATATACGCATACAAGTCTTTGGTTGATCTCTTCCTATCTACCCACCCACCCCTACCTTCCCTCTGAGATTTGACAGTCTGTTCCATGCTGCTATGTCTCTGGATCTATTTGGTTCATCAGTTTATTTTGTTCATTAGATTCCACATATGAGTGAGATCATGTGATACATGCTAAGCAAAATAAGCCAACCATTTAAATATAAGCTTTAGAAGAATAACAGGTCCTACTGTTTTGTTTTAAATTTTGATTTCTTTATATCTCTCCCCATTCACTGATAACGTGAGACTAGACTAAGATGGAAAAAAGTAAACGTTTTATTTTGTTGCATTCTTGTGTAATGTATATAAAATATGTGTCCATCTTAAAAGCATTAGAGTGTCTTTGAGAATAACAGTAAAGGTAAACATACTTCAGAGCAGAGTGTAACATAGCCATCCTTGGAAAACAACATTCAGTTATTCATGAAGCCAAGATATTGCCTTGAAAGGAAGATAAGCTCCTGTTTAGTTTTGTGATATTTAAAAACAAAGTAAATAATGACTTTCTTTTCGCTAACCCAGTTCGTATAGTGTTCCAATTCTCAACATGTCAAATACAAATAAATATGTTAAAAATCATAAACAAATTTAGCAAGTTGGTATTTTCCATTTTTTTAAGCTTTATGTGTGTTTTACATCCGTGGTTATTTTGCAGATGAGAAATTATTGCCTAGCAATATCCCATTGTCTGTGAAAATAATGTATAGGATGTGAATAATACAGTGGTGCTAATCTAGCTTTTTAAAATAATCAGTCTGCTCTGCATATAGTATTTATGTTCTTGTCTGTGCAGGAGTTTCTTTTTCTAGAATCATTCTCTATCTACCAAATTTATTTTTTGACAAATGAGATTGGATTACCAAGTCACAGCTGTGTATGCCAGTGATGTATTGCGGTAGGATTGATAACTCATAAAAGCCCAGTACTATTTGGGGGTTAAATTTTTTTAGATATGAAAAAATAAGGCTGCTTGTTAGATATATATATATTTTTTCATTTCTGTTATCTAAGTTTTACCAGGTTTAGACTAGTTATTGACTCGGTAAATGTAAAAATAAATGTTGATATGCTGTCAATATTAATGTAGATGTCAGACCAACACTGGTCCCTAATGTATGTAAGAGCAAGTATTTTTTACCCTGATACAGAAAGGCAGTCATGTGTGAGATTTAATATACATCCTAATCTGTCTTGTCATTGCTCCAGCCATGGGTGCTGGGCTAATGTGCAGCCGCCGCCATTTTCCTTTTCTCCTCACACAATGGGATAGATGCCCATGAAGCCCCGCCCGGCTCCTCCACTCTGATTATGCTGAGGACAGTTAGAAACGCGGCAGAGTTTCCTTTAGACTTAAAGTCTTAGGCTTATTTAAGCATCCAAGCAACATGTAATTAACAAAAACAACCTCTGAAACTCCGTGCTTAAGCATCCTGAGAAATTTTCTTCCAAAAATAAGATTAAAAAAAGTTCTTAAACCATTTTTATTATGTTTAAATGCAAAACAGTACTGAATTGACTTGAGTTCTTTCTTTTCCCCAAGATGATCGGCATCTTAACAGAACGGGGCCATACATTTTCTGATTAGGTTATCTTATATTCTTGCTCAGTGTTGGTGTTATTAAAATGACAAAGTTCAATAGAATAAAATACAAAAATATGTAACATACAGTTAATATTGTTTAGATCAGTTCATTTCTGATAAATGCAAATGTTTAAATTCAGTACTACTTCTTATTCTAGGAAATGTTTTATGAAATTTTAAGACCCCAAAAAGAGAGTCCAATCAAACATAATTTGAATTATCAGGACCAAAACTATAGTTTTATTTACATATATTTATAATGGAAAACCCCATCTCTTCAGAGTAATTTTCTGTAATGAAGAAAATTGTAATGTTTATGAGATTTTATTTATATGGCAGCAACATAGTTGAAATTCTCTATGTTAATGGCAATGGTTTTATGGTATATTCTACATATTTGAACATATTCTTTAAACACTGTCTCCAGAAGCTAAAGTAGCACTGTGTATTGTCACTCTATAATAGAAATTAAAAGCAGTGGTACACTTTTGGCTGCAGATATTATGCTAGCAAATATTACCTTAGAAATGATCCCATTGGGGAAGGGAAAAAAGATCCCTCTATTTTTAGAATAAATGTTATAAATTTGCCTTTCTACTTAGGTTTCCTACAAGTGGCTCTTCTTTTCAGAGAGGAGGAATATAAAGGCTAAATTGTTACCTTATGTTTTCATTGGGTGGGTTTGTGACCACTGACAGTTATAATTTACAAAAATTACAATGATTATGGACATTAACATACTTGACGGTGGCTATTATTTTTATTTGAAATGCAAAGACTTTTAGTGGATCCTGGACATGAGGACCTGGTCTGTAGGTGCCAAGTGAGGTGGAGAACTGAGGTGATTGTTCGAAGTGTAGACTAAGGTAGCAGGTTTTTCTCAATGACGTACATAGGTCGGATGCAGATGGTTATTCAGCCGGAATATGCTCTAGTTTCTTTATGCCCTTTGCTACCCAACTGGCTGAATTGGAACTGGCTGCCTGAAAAAAAGAACAAAGGCAGATATTTGTTGGGCCTGTTGCCTCACCTCATTTGATTCTCTAACAACACTGTGTTGCAGGTCCTGTTGTTATTGCTATTTTATAGACAAGGAAACTGAGGCATAGAAAGGTCAAGTCTATCTACAAGTGTATGCAGTTTCATTCCCCCAGTGATGTCGTTGGGGTGTGAAAACCAGTCTGACTTCAGAATCCAGGCTTTTCACTGTTCTCTGGAAAATTAACACTCTGTAGGGGAAGAACAGATATTTGAGTCAGAATTTTAAAAAATAGAAAACATTTCCATGGAAATCTCCTTCTATGTGAAATCAATGACAAAATTCTGTTTGCCATTCTCTTCTTTTCCACACGCCACTAGCTGACATTCTTTCTCATCTGGGAAAACTCCTAACTCATACCAGACAGTATCCTGTGGCCACCTGATGAGCCAACACACATTGTGGCCATGAATTTTACTTTCTGAGCATTTGTGATAGATAATGCAAGCTTATAGCATGTAACTCAATGGACATTTTTTGAGCATATCAGCTTTGATAAGACACAAACAATTCCAGGTAGTGGGATATAGTAGGACTCATTAAATGTGTCCAATTTTGAAAGTGTTAATATTTTCATAGTGATTTCTTTTAGCATCTGTCAAATATATGAGGTTTTGTTTTAATATCTCCTGATAACTAAACCCTGGAAAAAACAGAAATACATAAAATAATATTCTACCATTCCCCAGCTAAGTTTTTATGCAACATGTCCTAATCATATCAATGTTGCAAAAAATAAAAAAAGAGATGCTGTGGCTGGTGGCTCAGTTGGTTGGAGAATCCAACATCAAAAGGTTGTGGATTCAGTTCCTGGTCAGGGCACATACTTAGGTTGCAGGTTTGATCTCTGGTCGAGGCATGTAATGAGGCAACAAATTGATGTTTCTCACATCAATGTTCTCTCCCTCCCTCCCTCCCTCCCTCCCTCCCTCCCTCCCTCCCTTCCTCCCTTCCTTCTTCTCTCTCTCAAATAAACATATCCTCCGGTGATAATGAAAAAGAAAAAAATAGATAATTAAGTTTCCACAGGTGACATTCTGAGCAGGGATCCTTATTGCAATTTGAAATCAGAAACCTCTTGACGAGGTTATGCCATTGATCACACACTTTTGAGGGTGGGGGTTCAGAGCTGTTTGTTTATAGTGATGAGGCATGAGATTCATTGACAGCAACCAGACAGAGCATGATTGCTGCCATTTTCTGGGAAGATCAAATGTAGAAGGGTAGTCAGAATCTGTTAGCTCAGGGTTATACGATCTCTTTTCTTGTAAATAGCATAATCACTTTATATAAATACACACTCTATAGCCCATATTTAACTGTTGGGTATTGTTTTTGATTCAGCCAAAATTTCATGACCTCTTATTGGTATACTATTGGGTGAGGTCCCAACAACAACAAAAAATGTCCTTAGAGTCAAAGAGTTTACAGTTTAAGGGGAAACTGTGGTGAATGTGATCGGTGTTATGAGTAAAAACAGGGCGACGAGACCCAGACAAACTAGCTAAGACATAAATCTGAATCGAAATGGATGACATACAGGATAGGAGACTTGAAATATGGGCAGGATTTCAACAGGAGAAGAAGGAAGTGGTTGGGTAAATGATACTCCAGATGAAGTAGAACATGGTGAGTGAAGGCTCCGAGTTTGGAAACCACAGGGTGTGTTGGAGAGGTCAGTAGTGCAGTTTGGCTGAGACAGAGGGTGAAAGATTAGGAAGCAAGACTGGAAAATGGCACTGAAAGTCTGCACCGGGCTTAGGAAAAGAGACTCAATGATCACTCCTAATAATGAGGAGGATATTGACTGTGGCCCACTTTACTAAACAGTCTACATGTCAATAACTATTCTAAGTAGTTTACACATATAAGCTCAATTGCTCATCACAGGAATAGTAAGCAAGTGGTACCATTATAGTCCTTATTTTACAAATTGAGGACATTGAGGGTGCTTTCAGGCTAAATAAGTTGCTCAAGTTTATACCAGTAGTAACTATCAGAGATCATGGAGGTCTAGGCAGTTTGGAATCTTATCAAGGGAAGACATAAGGTTGGACAGTAATGTGGTCTTCCCTAGTTAGGAAACCTTACTTCTTCCTTGCTTCCTTCCCAAAAGGAGCCACATGCTCATACCGTTCTCACGTTGTTCATATTTCCAGAAGCACCACTGCTTCTTTCCTTAACAATCCTCTGTACCTTTTTAAAGGCTAGCATGTATTCCCTTTCTAAAACTGCAACCTGTGCCGATGCATAGTCCTCATCAGTGAGTCTCTGATAGTTGCCCTGTCTGTCATTCAACTGAGTACTCCATTAATATTGAATTTTGTTCTTGATTACTAATGTCTCCATTCTAGTCTTGTCTCTTGGCTCTCCGTCTAGATTTCAATATCTTTGAATATGTCTCCTGCTTCTACTGTAGCTTCCGTGATATTCAATTTATAGTAGGGACTCGGGTGGGTTAACACCAGTGATTTCTTTGCTAGTTCTGATAAGGACACGGAAATGCCATTTTTGGTACATGGAGACAAAGGATAGCTGACTAGTTGAAAACTGAATTTCTCACAAATTAATGCTGCCCAAAGTCACTTATCAGGAGCTCTATATGCTATCAAATTAAATCCTCTCACTTTTTAAATCAAAAGCCAAGTTTTTGGTTCTTTGTATTCAAAGGAAAAAATTAGTATTTACCATGAGGTTCTGGAGTTTGGACCATACTAAGTAAATTGTTGAACCTGATTACTATTACTATGCTGCTTATTTTTTTTATTGAATTAATCAGATTGATTATTTTAGCATACTCTCAATATTGCTTTGTGGATTAAATTGGACACTCCAATAAACTAATGTATGAAAACGCTTATTTCACACTAGTGTGTTATTTTGTATTCTGGATAATTAAAGATCAAAGTATTTCTTTGTCATGTGTGGGTCGACAAAGAAACAAGCTGACTCAATATTAAGTGACTTCCATTATCACTTAGCTGTTGGCTCATGTTAGATTAAACTGGCACATGATTGTAAAAGTCCTTAAAAGAGAAATCAAATGTTTTGGCCAAAACCCACTCCTGGATGAGTAAGAATTAATCGCAAAGAGTGCACCAGCAGACTGTTTTGACTATCTACAACATGGTAAACAAACATTTTGGCTAAATTCCGCCTTTTGATTATGACATAATAGAGCAATTTGAAAGCAACATTTGTATGAAGTGCTCTAACAGGGAATCATAGAGCAAAATTGCCAAGGATAATGAGTGAGCCTTAGACTGTATCTGTGTTTTGCAAAAGCAATACTTTTGTCAGGAAATATGTGCGTCTCATGGTGGGCAGTTGTTTTTAGCTTTCTGCATTAATAAAGATAACCAAATGACTGTAGAATCTCATTTTTCACTTGTGCTGTGAAGACAGTACAGTTAACATTTTACCAGTTTAAATTGATTTATACAGTCAAAGTAAGCATTTCAGGACCCACATAGATCCATGGGTCAAAATTGTCTAGTTATTCATCTCCATTAATCAAATTAGTTAGATAATTACCAAATCTCCTTTTCAATTTGTGGATTAGAGATCTGAATTATCCTAATTTGTTTGTGCAGGGTTTTAAAAGTTTAATTTTTATGCTGTTGACAGAATGAAAATAGTATTAAATTATTTTAGAAATAATAGACTGCTCCATTAGTGTTTTTGTAGCATGTCATAGAACTATGTAAATCTCTGTGCATATGCATTTAGGAAAAATTATTTTTTTCAAATTCTAATGCACAACTGCATTTTCTGAGACATTACAGTTTACTATGTAAACAAGCAATTTGGATTTCACTTACAGTGTATAATACTTGCTTGACTTTGTTTCAGATTTAATTCCATATGAACATGCCAGCAACTCCTCAAAGATTCTCTTCCTCTTTACTGTATAATTTATGTCAGAATATCTGAGGTGTTCATTTTATACTTCTTTATATTTGCATAATGAAGAGCCAGGAAATGTTGTTCTATGTATCTGGCTGCATTTCTATAAGTTATCCTAATATATAAAAGCCAGGGGCTGTCATGACCGAAACAACTGGACAGATGACCGAACAGCGGGCTGCATGGGCGACGAGGCCGGCAGGGGGGTTAGTGAGGGACAACCAAGTGACTGAACGTCAGGTTGCATGGGGCGACCAGGTCAGCAGGGTGGGCAGCTGGGGGCGACCAGGCTGGCAGAGGGGGCAGTAAGGGGCAACCAGGCTGGCAGGGGTGGGCAGTTGGGGGTGACCAGGCTGGCAGGGGGGACAGATGGGGCCAACCAGGCCAGTGGGGGGGGGCAGTTGGGAGTGACCAGGCCAGCGGGGGACAGATGGTGGTGACCAGGCCGGCAGGGGGGAGCATTTAGGGGGCAGTCGGACATCCCCTAAGGGGTGCAGATTGGAGAGGGTGCAGGCTGGGCTGAGGGAACCCCCCCATGTACGAATTTTGTGCACTGGGCCTCTAGTTTATATATAATTAAGTGGTTGAGAAAGTAGAATTTACAATAAAAGTTGTCTAAGGCTTTTTATAATAATAGTAATTTATTGATTGCTACTTTGCTAGGCACTGTGCTGCACTTTAAATGTATTAACTCTCTGAATTTCATCACAAATGGAGGGGGAAATTATTACTTTCTCTGATTTTCATCATAGGAAACAGAGGCTCCGATATTAAATAATCGAACAAAGTCACACAGCTGAGAAATGATGGTGTCAGGGATTTTATCCAGAATGACTCCTGCATTCTTAATCATTATCAAGTATGGCAGTTATAGATTAAAAAGGATATTATTGAAAGGTTAACAAACCAAAGTATTCAAATACTTTCAAAAGTAAGGTCTTCATCGAAAATGTAACATTTTTCAGAACCTTTCCATGTAAGGAAATACAGGCAGTCCTCGGGTTATGTCAGACTTGCTGTACATCGTTCCGTGGTTACGTTGCCATCTCCCATTTATTTATAAAAAAAAAAAAAAAAGTTCCGTCATTTTGACGTATGTACATATGTGCTTTATGTTTTTTATTATTTACCACAAGTAAAGGTCAGAAATTGTTATCTTTCTTTTAAATTTCTTTTACTGTTTCACTTCATTACTGCTGTGTATGTGCTCCATGTGAGTGACGTAGGTGGGTTCTGACTTAGGCGAAAGTTGCGTTACATCCGCTGTAGGAACGGATCTCTGACGTCACCCGAGGACTGCCTGTATTAGCATCGGTTAAAACCTTGGTACTCAGGCTTAAAACTAGAGCACTGGCAATATCCAACCCTCCGCTAAGGAGTCAGGCTTGGTCTCTCGTAAAAGGAATGAATACATCTGGTTCCACGTTGTGGGAGCTTACTGAACAAACAGCGGTAGTTGTCTTTCTCCTGGCTAGTTGGTATTTTTTTGGTAACGCAAAGGACAGCCCATTTTAAATTCCGCCGCGAAATGCCCCAGTTGGAACAGCTCAGTTTCAGAAGCTTGCTACACTTTAGGTTCCCAGGGGCGAAGTCTGCATTCTCTCATGTGAGCACCAAGGATGGATTACTGGGTCTGCCTTGGTCGAGTAACAGCCACTCAACCAGAGAAGAATTTTTAAAGGGGCAGGGAGGCCCACGCTTTGCAGGTTTTTGGTGTTTTGGTTTTGGTTGACTCTTTTATACTAGAATTCTTAAAGCAAAATGTTCAGACAGGTTCTTTTGCTTAATATTTTATTCCATTGTGCTAAAACGGACAAGTCAGAAACAGATGGAGAATACTAGTATGTTTGCTTAAACAGACACAAAGGTTCCCCACCTTTTCCATGAGCAAAAGGCAGCCTTTTCTTTGCTATGTATTGAGATATTTTTTGATTAGCCAGGTTATTTATCTGAATGTCAGTAGTTGTGAGAATCTTACTTTATAAATTATCCCTTCAATTTTTATGTGGGTCATCCAGCTTGCTGACTCTAGCCACTTTGGGTGTCTTTTGCTCATGGTCACAATTTATGTGGTAGCTTCAAACATGAGCTGTTTCGAAGATAATCATTAGTTCAATATATTTAAGTACATTTTTTTTGGGGGGGAGAAACTTTTGTCATTCTTATATTTTAAAGTAGAAATTTTGGGTTCTAATATAAAAACCTTTACATATATGGGAACATTTACATAGGGCTTAATAACATTTATAAATAACATTAACACCATATTTTCATAACTAATTTGAGAACATATTTTTATGTCTGTAGATATTTTGACTATATTTTAATGTGGAGGTATTTCATTCTTTGCATAAAGGACTAAACTTATTTAAAGAAGACAGAAAAAAATAAGAAAAATTACACCTCTCTATGAGTACAGAGAAAACAGGATTTTAATCTCTCAGTCTTACTATTAATTGGGGAAATCATCTAACATCTCCAAGATTCTGTTTCCTCATCTCTAAAGTGAAGGTTATGCCGTAAATAATCACTACTCTTTAAAATTCTATGATTAGCTGTATTTTGCTTGGATATTACAATATACAAAATTCAATATGTATTAAAGTTGCACATTATATTATGAAAAATGTATCATCTACACCAGTGATGGCGAACCTATGACACGCGTGTCAGCACTGACACGCGTAGCCATTTCTGATGCCGAGGATGAAACATTTGCTGCTCCTGAGGATGAAACATTTGCGAAATAATGTTTTTTTCCTCAAAGTGATACACTACCCGAGTTATGCTCAGTTTTTTGGCGAAGTTTGACACACCAAGCTCAAAAGGTTGCCCATCACTGATAAAAAACCTAGTGCCATCTAATATATAGCATATTATGCATAAAAGTACACCATAATTTTAATGTCTACCTTTTAACTGTATTACCACAGAAACCTTATAAATCCACAGATATAATTTTCAAATTTTAGTTGTATTTTTCAAGAGATTTTTGGACCTGGTTGTGAGGGTATGCCTTACATATTCATTTGTTCTAAAAGAAGTTTCTACAACAGGGGTGGAGAACATATGGCCCACGGGCCATATAAGGCCCTCGAAATCATTTGGTCTGGCCCTGCCAAGAAATTAGGGGAGGGTTAATTAAATGTTTGACCAAATATAGCAGGCTAATTTTTAAGTTGATAAGTTTGTATGGCCCTCGAACAAGCATGGCCAGCGGGCCACGAAGAATGATGTTATAAATATCCAAATGGCCCTTGGCAGAAAAAAGGTTCCCCACCCCTATTTTAGAATGAGCTACAAATACTGCCTCCCAGACGGTATACTAGGTGGTCGAACCTCAGCCGCTGAATCAGTGATTCTATAGCAAAAGGGTGACAAGAAATCCTAGATGCACACCGGGTCGATTCATACAGTGCAGGTGTCACTGAGGAGAGGGGGAGAAGAGGAAAGCACAGGGCAGATTGATGCCAGTAGGCGCTGCAGTTGTTCAGTCAGTCGCAAGCCATGCGGGTGTCCACTAAAACTCGCTGACAAGAAATCTTGGGGTTCTCTCTTGAATATTGCTTTGGTTTCCCAAGTTCCGTGCCTCCAGGGGTAGAAGAATGACTCCCAGGTTAATTATCACGATGGCTTATTCCCAAGAAGATATGTAGCAGAGTGTCCTCTGTGTTTGAATTCATTACTTGTGTTATTATTAATACAACCAATAATAAAAGATGATGGCTTAATTACTCGGAAAAATCATTGGAAAAGATACTTTTTTTTTTTTTTTTTTTGGTGCAAAGAAGGTCCACCATGGAGAGGTCCTTCAGCAAAGAGTTCTTTGACCGTCGCACGTTGTCACAGGAGTGCCTGACGCAGGGCTCTGCTCCACAACATTTTGGGGGGCGCTGAGGTGTTGACAAGGTGGCCAGGGCTCTGTTGTCGACCTGGCTGTTCCGAGGAGGAACTAATTGCAGGTAAACTGAGCCGCAGAGTGACATTCCTCCCGGCTTCTCCATCTGCTCTTTCTTGACACGGCTGCCAGGGACGGTCATTCTCCTTTAAGTGTCCGTGGACCTGAAAGGCCAGCTCCGCACCACATCATTCGGATCAGGGGCAGCCCTTTGAGCTGAGCGCCGGCCTGGTGTCAGGGGAGGTCCTGGCCTCCCTGGCAGCGGGTGCCGCGGGCCCTCAATTAGCGCCGGCTCCGGCTCTGGCCCAGGCCGCGCAGAGGAGGGGGCACCGTTTTCCTGCTGAGGACGTTGGCGTCCGGCCTAATAACTTGTCTGGACTCGCAGGACACTGTCCCCACACAATGACAATGGCACTGTCCCCCTGTGCCCGCCTCCTGGGAAGCCTAGAGTGAGCAGAAATTGTGGTTCCCTCCCAAGGACCATCTGAGTGTCCTCTGCCTTTTATTAGGGCTGAAGTAGTGGGTGCCTTAAAAAAAAAAAAAAAGAAAAGGTGGCGGAAACCTAGATTTTCTCAGATACATGACCTTCACGTTCTTTATAATCATCCAGCGTGTGCAGGGGTGTGCATTTGCCTAATTTACGACATAAACTTTTAATAGAGTTTTTAAAGAGCGTTTTCTTACTGTAAGAATTAGAGCTTTGAAAAGTGAAATGAACTATTTTGATATTGAGGAATACCTATTTGTAAACAGTGAAATCTTCTCTGCAAGTGCATCTCTTTAAAAAACAGACTCAGTTTAAGAAACATCGAGTTTTGCTTCGGGCCTGCCGTCATTACAGCAGGCGGACTTGGGGAGACCTGCTGGCCGCAGAAAAACGACTTCACGTTGCCCATCTTGTCTTGGGCCAGAAGCCCTGAACGCAGACGCAGTGGTGAGCTCATGGAAGAGTCACCACGTAAAAGACTTTTTTTTTTTTTAAATCCTCAGGGTGTAGGGTTGTGTTTTTAAATTGGTTTTTAGAGAGAGGAAGGGAGAGAGAGAGAAACATGGATGTGAGAAATGGTTGCCTCCTGTATGTGCCTGACTGAGGATTGAACCTGCGACCCTTTGGCGCACAGGACTATACTCCGACCGACTGGTCAGGGCCAAGTAAAGACTATTCAGACTACAGGTTGATGACCTGTAGTTTCATTTTTCCCCTTTTCCCTTTCTTTTCTTCCCCCCTTTCCTCTTTCGTTTTTGTCCTTTTTAAAAAATAATAACCTTGGGTGTAATAATAAGATCATCACTTTGGGAGCATCAACAGCACATTCAAAAAATAAAAACAATAAACAGGGGATTCGTAGGGGCGATACCTCTGCGTACATACACTGTTTTGATTAGGAAAGCTCTTAGGAAGTGGCTGGTGCAGTAAGTAATGCACTCCACTCAGAGCCGGCCCTCTCCCAGGGAACGCGGACCTGGTGCCCACTGAAGCCTTTGCCTCTGAGTCATAAGCACAACCGGAATGTAAAGTATCTTCTGCTTTTATTTGAACGGAACACTTTTCTCCGTGAGAGTGACGTCTCTGTCACTTCTCCTACGTATCCTTCGAAATTTCAGCTGAACGTGCACAGGTTGTTTGCTGTTGCGGCTGGGTAGGTGGGTGTTCTGTCAGGTCCTGTTCTCAGAAGAGGTTCCCATCCCTTTCACATATAAAAAGAGGTTCTCCCATTCAGACTCCAAGAACACAGACTGTGCAGAGTCCTCTTCCTCTGTGGCTGCATCGTCACGCACACAGCAGTGCGACTGAGACTGGAAACTCCTCTGTATACTCCGGATAAGTAAACTAAACTGGAAAAAATGTTTTAACACTGGCCCGTTTTTTTAGAACCAAATTTCCAGTGTAACCTCCGTATAAAAACCATCCACTTAAATTAAATGTAGTTCTACTTAAAGACAGTGGTTTATAAATATATTTTACATGGTTATGTAACTAGCCAAAAAAAAAAAAAATCCTCCCAAACTTCTTCAAATCTTATTAAAATGGAAAGAGATGGAGAAAGCTGCCGGCCTGTCACTCTTCCTTCTTAGGGGACCAATCCAGCCTGTCCCCAGCTGAAGCCCATCTCACAGTCCCATTGTCTCTGGTCCAGCTGTCAGCCTGCTAGGAGAAACTCAAGCTCAAGGTCGCCTCCTCCTCCCCTAGCAGTCACATTAGCCGTCTCTTCACGTTGGAGGGAAAGTGGGAGATGAGATGCAGCCCAGCTATTAAGGTCATCATTTACTGTAATTCCACCTGATAACAGAAGAACAGAGTAATTGCGTCAATATCAGCAAAAGTCTAACTTTGGCAAAGAAACTCATTCACTTGACAGGGTAGACAAAAGTAGAGTAGCTTCCACAGAAAAGTAGAACCGTCTATTTCAGGCCTTCTTCATCTTCACGACCAGAGGAATCCAAGTATTGAGGTCAGCTCTGGCCACTGCTTTCCTTCCCAGGCCCCCAGGTGGTGGAACCTCTGATTCTGTTGTTAGTTTGAAAGGCTGTTGTTCAATTTTTATGGAATACGCACTCAGCTATTGTAGGGACCATAGGGAAAACTGACAAAACTGCAAGTTTTATCCAAGTAATGAAACCTTTCAAAGAGGAAGGGCTCAAAGGACTGGGTTGTGGAATAGGAGAGGCCCCTGAGGGTTTTCCACGGGAGCTAGAAGCAGGAGATGAACGGGACTGTATATAGAGGATATTTGGGAATGCTTGTGGAATGCTCCAGCTTCCGGAGCCTGAGTTTTCAAGGTAAGGTAGGGTAGGCAAGTACCTCAACTGACTTGAGTAGAAAGCTTATATTCTCAGGAAATGATTTTGAAAAATGGAGATTTTTGTGGAAATGACATACTTTTAGATTAGGTAAGAGAGCCAAATATTACATCTATAATTATATTTATAGAAATTACATCATTTTATAATAGACAGTAGTGGATTAGTTAATATGTACATGCATATATATATTAACACTGACTGTGAATTGGATTTTTCTTTTTACTGTAGTACAACTTCAAGGGTGTCCATTTTCTAGAAAACTCTCTAGTGTAACAAATTCTGTATTTTTGACCTTTTTATTATAGGCATATTGTCTGGAAGGGATCAAGCCCTATCCTTGGGGCTTTCAGATGTGTGCCAGGATGAGTCTTGTGTACTTAATTCCCATGGTCCTCCGACGTTCAGCTGGGCTCTGGGTGGTGGGGCGAGCGGCCGCTGGTTAAACAAACACACAGAATACTTCAGTGGCCACGCGCTTCCTGGAAGAGGTGGAACCGACTATAATTGTCTAACCACACCACCCGGGAGAGGGAACAACCAGAGCTCTGGGTAGGTCTGAAAACTTGTGTCCAATTTCTTATTTGCAACTTTTCAAAGAGGAGTTATTGCCACTCCTACTGATAATGTTTCCGTAACCAGGCAGACTGTTCTACCACACCATAAAGCATGATAAATACAGACCTCCCACCCCAGCTTCTGATTTCTCTTCCGACCCCTCTTTTTCTTCTGACTCCCTGCACGGGTTCATGGAATGATTTCCAACAAAGGCTACTATGTCCTACTATGTCCCAGACATAGGCCCTGTGTAACTTGGTCTTGATAACATGGGGAGGAGAAAGCTAGAGTCTCCATCAGTTTCAAGTGGCCGTTTTATGTGACAGCAACCAGACCACTGTGACCACAGCCTCTCTACCTTTTAGGTGGGCCCCAAGGCCTCAGCCAGGCCACGATTGTTGAAGTATATTCAGTCCACCCATGTCTCCTGAACGTGGTTGGTCCTAGGAGCAGAGTACCGGCATTTTTACACAATTGGCTCAAGTCTGGAAATTGTAAACTTACTCTGTTGGGCCTAATTCATGAAGTTGGAAATGACATGACCCACTCAGTGTTATGATTTCTCTAGAATATTCTTGATCTCTCTGATAATTAGGCGTTTTAGAAAACCACTGATAAACCTAAAATGGGACTCCATTTATATAACCACAAGAGCAGGCCATAACCCAGAATCTGAACTGCATAATAAACATAAAACTCATGTTTACATGTGGGCCTCAGGATGGGGTTTTCAGTACTATTATGGGATAGAATGCAGGTGAGCGACTCTGATGATACATGTCGCAACCTCAGTGTTTGTTTTGTCTACGAGGAGTATATCTTCTCAAAACTACAGATTAGTTTTAAGAAACATCTAGTCTTAAGCACTATTTAGGTAGCCTCCCTGCTTCCTTTAATCACCTGTTCTGCTGAACAAGGTATGGAATTGATGGCTGCTGGAGATTGGATGTAGCGTTACCTAATCTTCACTAACTGGGGGAAGCTTTTCAGATTTCGAAAGGTGGCAGCAAGTGTCTCGTAATGATGCTGCTGGGAATTCGAGCTCAATACTGTGGTCAGTGCAAAAGTGATGTAACTATAAGAGGTATTTTATTATAAGCCTGTCGGTTTTGCTAAATGTTGGACCTGATATATTTGTGGAGTTTTGAGGTGTGTGTGTGTGTGTGTGTGTGTGTGTGTGTGTGTGTGTGATTACTGTGTTTAGCAGATGTTTCCATATTTGAGTCATTGAAAATGCTATCAGCATTAATTTCTACTAACAATAGTGTTGCCACTTTTGTATAGAGGAAGCTGGTATTGGAACTTTAAAAATGTGCAGGTGAAAAGAGAATCTGGCACCATGGAATAGATAGAAGATTGCATTAGGAATTCAATACAGAGGAAGGGTACACGAATCATTACTAAAACAGATATAAACGTGACCTTCACTGTGGCTCAGCAATTATCCCGGTCCACACCTCGGTGTATGTATCATGAGTTTCCTTTTTTCTCTTTGTTTTCATTTTTATCTGGGTACTTCACTGGTGAGTAATTGCTAAAGGGAACCCATTATGCAAGGCGAGCATTCAGTTTGCAAGTGAATTTGCTTGTAGCTATTGCCACATTTGAACCTCACTAATGTATGTAAATTAAAAACCCTAGTATTCGGAATTGCTCCTGTTTGAAATAAAAACAGAATCTGATCATTACAATCTGCAAGCCAGGTATTATCACTGGACTAGTGAGCCGCTGATGATGAATTGTGCCGAGTAGCTTGTGGATAGAATATTTTATCTTAGTTCTCTATCACACAGCACTGCATAAAATAAGAATGATTCATCAAGCATGAGAGCTGCTGGTTTATGAAATTCATCGCTCACGGCAAGTGTATTTTTTAAAATTCAAAAGACAAAGCAACTCACAAGGGTTATTTAGTAATCAGTGTGAATTACTTCTAGGTATAAACCTTAGTGGGAAGGAATTAAAAATACATTTGCTGTACAGGAAGCATTATTGCAAAAGGGGGACATAATTTGACTACATCCCACCCAAGAGCCACATTCTGACCACGTTTATTTGGATGCCACCATATATATATATATATATAATTTTTTATTATTATATATATATTTTTTTTTTTTTTTTTGCAAATCATGGCATAACCCATCGTAATGGAAACATTCATTGACTAAGACAGACGGGTGTCAAGCTCAGAGCAGGCGCATTTGCATCCCCTCCACTCCACCGTGTAGCCTGCAGAGGAAATTTTGTTTATCCAAGAGGACATGTAAAGAGGGGAGGCAGCATCTAAAGTCATCTTTCTTTCATATTTACAATAAGAATGTTTCATTTCTTCTTGTGTATTGATGTCCCAAGGCAATGTTCCAAATGAAAAGATAATAACTTATGAAGAAGTGTCAAAAACTAATTAAGTTTGGTAACTTGTTTTTCCCTCGCACGGGGTATATTTTTCATCACACTGTCCAGTCCCATGCTGAGATCCTTGCTAACATTATCACATGCCAGTCACACCAGGTCTCAGTGGTGCCTCTCCTTCTGTCATTATTTTCAGCATCAATTAATTTTCCTCTGACCTCGCCTTTGGAGAATGTAGCAGAGAATTATCAGCACATGCTTTGCAGTCTATTTTGAAGGCATTAGGCCACGGTGTGCATTCAGAAATGGAGTCAGCCAAACATTATATTTTCTCACCTGCGGGGTTGCCTAGTAACCTGAATTAAGGATTTTCCCCGAGCCTTCATGACAAATAAACACACTGGAAGGCAGGGTGAT
>NC_072491.1:43190000-43252500 GCF_027574615.1 Eptesicus fuscus
TGAGTGTGGGAGTGCGTGTGTGTGCGTGTGTGTGTGTGTGTGCACGCGCGTGCGTGTGTGTGTGTGTGTGTGCTCGCGTGCCTATGTTGATTGAGCCTGGACCACCACGTTTGTATATTTGGGGGGGGGGAATATTGCGGTTTTTATTTGTAATTTGCCAAGGCATTCGAAGAAGGTGATTGTCGAAAATGAATTTAGGAATCAAAAGTATGCGTGGCAGTAAATGAAAAGCGACTTCCAACCTCCTCCTCCGCCTGCAGCTGGACCACATAGCCCTTTGTTCTTGTGCAGGTTAATAGAGATTGAGGAGCTGGGCAGAGGAAAGCAGTGCAATTTTCTGCTATTTAAGCTTGGCGAAATGGCACTCTTCAGGAAGCAGGAAGAAGTATGAAAGCGTAATAGGCATCTTAAAAGTAGAAGTCCATAGAGCTGCTTGAGGGATTCGCAGATTTAGGCATGCATGGCATCGCGAATGAGACAATCAGCATTGTGAAATTGAAACCTGTCTCCTGCCTGCTGCTGAGCCCCCCTCTTTCTGGGGAGTGATTTGTAACACTCATCTTCAGGCGAGGCAGCCTTCAAGATTATCCAGAACTGTCAATAGTAATTGCCAAAGTATTTTATTACCTACAGAAAATCAAAGGAATTTTATAACCAACAGTTATCAAGTTTCAATACACGGTATAAAGAGAGCAATTTTAGTTGGAATACAATCGTGTTTGGCTTGCTTTAATGTTCTTGAGACAATTCCTGTGCAACCAACTACAACGCTCACTGTATTTAAGCTGGGGGCAAGAATACACATATGTACTTGTAGCAGGAAAAAAAAAATTACATAATGCCTACAAGCTTCTACAAGCAAGTGGTTTTTAATTGCCATGCAAACTCTGCCTTAGCTAATTACTTCTGAAAAGAAAGAGGGTTTTGTGAAACTCAAGATGACATTTGAAGTTCTGCCCTTGAAGAACTGTGGTTTAACTGGGGCGTTCTCTGTATGACACGGTGCACAGTGTGGCTGCGAGTTAGAACACGGGCTGTGGAAACTTCGGAGTGAAAGCCAGCAGGAACAGCGCGCGTCACTGCGCTCACGCACAGGCTCGTGCAGCGTGTTGAAGTCACGATCACCAGCTTTAGGCTTCAGCATTATTTTTCTACCGCAGGGACAGCCACTTCACATAGGTATTTGTTTTAGAGCAGAGCAACATTCCCACAGACTTACCCGACCTTTACATTGGAATGCAAATACCTTTATTAGGTAAGAGAAAATAAGGAGAAATCCTGTATATCTCCTGCTACTTATTTAGGTGGAAGGTCCTGGACCACAGGACAAGGTCAAAGAAGGCCTTTGTTTCCTTTTAGTGGCTCTGAGATGGCAAAGTGTGACATTTTCTGTGATAGCCCTTTTTTTTTTTTCACTAATTCCTGTCGGCACACTTGAGCTGTCGACCAAGAGTAAGCAGTATTCATTTAACTGTAAAGTCACAAATTTAATTCAAAATATTTATGTGCAAGGGAAATTCCTGTGCCTGGTACTGAAACAAGAATTCAGACTTCTCTTTTGGGAGAATGTGAATCAATATTTGTGCGCATGTGTGTGCGTGTGCCTGTGTACCCGTGTGTGTGCATGCATTTGTGCTCACGTTTGTCTGTGTGTGCCCATGTGTGTGCATGCATTTGTCTGAACATTTGTGTGCGTGCGTGCGTGTGTATATGCGCGTGTGTGCACAGTGGAATAGATTGGGGAGGGTCAGGTGGTAAATTCAGAAGTTTATCACCTTTACAAATTAGTTTTAAAAGTTTTAAAAAGAGCCCTGGCTGGTTTGGCTCAGTGGATAGAGCGTCAGCCTGCGGACTAAAGGGTCCTGGGATCCATTCTGGTCAAGGGCACATGCCAGGGTTGCAGGCTCAATCCCCAGTAGGGAGAGTGCAGGAGGCAGCTGCTCAGTGATTCTCTCTCATCATTGATGTTTCCATCTCTCTCTCCCTTCCTCTCTGAAATCAATAAAAATATATTTTTAAAAAAGAAAAAGAAAAATAGCCAGGACTTTAATATGCCTCCTTATAAAATGTAGCTGCTCAATTATGGTAGCTTTACTTCTTTGAAAATAGTCACTTGTACTAGTTATTCCTAACTGGGCCCTAAATAGGCCTTCATTTTATTTTATTTTTTGTTAGAATGCGGATAATGGTCCAGAGGTGACTTCTAAGAGCAGTGGAGAGTGACAGCGTAGTTAATATCATCGAAATGTTCAGTGTCTATGTCTGTCCTCAGGGGATTACTTCTAAGGTATAAGGGGTCTAATGATTGCACACTCTTATCCTTTTTAGTTTGGGAAATATTGGATTTAATATATGCTACAATTTCAGAACCTAAATTCAACAGAAAGAGGAAAAAGAAGTAAGAATCCTATAAACCCAAACCCAAATAATTAGAAATATCTTTGCCCTGTTATGTTTCATTTTGTTTTGAAAACTCATTTTGACAATATACCAATGAAAAGCTAGTATGTCACTTGTATGAAGAAACTAATAACATTGTACATTTTATATTCACAGTATAACTACACAAAATTGATTTATACCTGATTTAGTAATGCCTGTGTTGTAACATTGGATCATAATTCAGATTTAGAATTTTTGCATTAAGCCCAGGAGCGGGTTTTTGTTTTTTGGTGTGTTTTTTTTAATGTCTGGAAAAAGAAGAGCTCATCTCCAAATGAAACAAGAAATCTGAGATGGTTTCCCTTTCATGTTTCCAAAATATTAGAAAATATTCCAATGCCTTATTTATGCCATGATAACATATTTTGTGAAAGGAAGGCTGTAGCTGAGTCAGGTCGTGATTGATTTAACGTCAGGCAGTCTGTGAAGTTAGGAGACTAATGGAAGCAAGATGGGTAAAGCCCTCCATGCTTTTGTTCACTGGGGCTCAGTTGAGCTCAAGGCCTCAAGTTTAGGTTTTAATTATGAATCACTTTAATTGGCAACTTTAAAACTGTACTTCACAATGAGGCAAATCACTTTAATTTGTAGCTTTAAAACTGTACTTCACAATGATGCATACTGAGTAACTTTAGGATCCCTAATAAGAGAGGCTTTTTTTCCCCCCAAGACATTAAAAAAACACACAGAATACCTAAAAATCTGATGAATATTTTGAAAGATAGGAGGCCTAAACTATGAAGGAATCAAAGCTTTTAGTGGGTAACATAAATACCAGGAAAGAAATACTTCCATTGAAAACAAATTACCCTTCTTGACTCAATAGACAAATCCATATCCTGAAGAAAAGAAAAATAAATTAGCATTTTGATTGGCTTCTCAAACACATGCCTTTAAAAAGGGAGTCCGAGTTTTCAGAATTTGCCCAGGCCCCTGCCCAAGCCATCCACTTGGAAACTTCTCCAAGTGTAGTTTATTAACATGGAGCAGAGAAATTAGTTAATTCTGTTTGTTGATTCGGGGTTACCTTTAAATATTTATTTATTTAACCAGTCCACTGCAGGGTTTAAAGGTGGATTAGGTGAGGTGAGAGGTCACGGAGGAATTCCACAGCTGCATTTGCAGAGACGGGTTCCCCCCGCCCCCCTCCGTCTCGGAAGCCCTGGAAAGGGAACGGTGTGTGGTTCACTCACACGGTCAGATCGAAGCCCAGCTCAATAGCATTAAACTAGCCCCATTTGAGAGATTTGTCTTACAAAACCCTGAAAACGGCTCTGAACCTTGCGTCCATTGATTTTGTTGCTGGAATCTCCTGAGCTTTGATGAAAAGGCAGGCTCCACATGCAGGTGAAAGGGTTTACCTCTTCAATATTAAAAAGAGAAGATTAGGACTAAGGCTGCACTTCATCAGTAGCACGCAAGCCCGACACGGCCCGCGTTTCTGTGCTTGAGCAAGAAGTTAAAACCACCCCCCGCGTGACCTCCTCTGGGGTGTGACTCACCTGATTCCCTTTGGCACAGCTAATCAGACGGCCTGTGGCACGTGACCACATTTGTTTCCCGTATTTTACGACAGGCAGTGCCGACTTCACTAAGGGACATTCACTTGACTCACAATATTGAGGACGAGGATGTTTTAAAGGACAGAGGGAAACATGATTAAAGGAAATCGGATCATGAACGAGGACCCAATCTGGGACTCACTGGCGATACACAGCCATTTTGTATTTTTGATCTGAGCTGTAAGTCTATTACATGGACTTCCAATAAGATTGAAGAAAGTGATTTTCATAAGTTTCTGGCCTTTTCTCTGCAGAGCAAGAATTATCATTTGGGTTCAATAGAGAAAACGTGGCATTTGTCCTTGGAATGAATGCTTCTTAGACTTTTTGTTCTAGTCAGAGATTACATGCAACTCTACTTTTTTTTTTTTTTTAACATCAGAGGATTACAGCGTCTTTAGATAGTCTGAGTACATCATTCCTCAGCAGGGAATTCCAGAACGAAACGACTGCACCTCCGCCACGAGGGAACCGTTTGCCACCCTGTAGCACTAATTCCTATAATTATTTGTGGCCGTCTTGGCCATGATTTGGGTAAAGTGATAGGAAACGGTTCTGAAATGATGGTGTGAGTCAGCCTTTAGGGGGCGGGGAGGAAGAAAAGGTTTGAATAAACTAACCATGCTGTGTGATTTCATATATTGTAAGATAGCTGAAAATGTAACAAATTTATCTAGGATCGGCTTATCAACCGTGACTTTGATCTATTGTAAAAAGCACAATAACGCTCCAGAGACAAGCACGGCGGAGGCAGATCGAGCCGGATAAGAGAATTTCTGAAATTAGATAACACTCATTTCCCATCATTTCGAAGAACCCCTTGGTTTGCCTTTTAGGCATATGTTGTCTGCGCTTTCCCCAACTCACTCAGCATGGCCATCCTCTCAGACAGACCTGCTTCTCCATCACAGCATCCCCTTCAAGCAACATGGAGCCTGATCAACCCAAAAGGCAAGATTCCTAGCTCCAAACCACGCCATGTCTTATGTCATTAAGATGACAACGAGTGCATCCAGGGGGAAAAATGAGATGGCCATACGACATTCCTGAGATCTGACCAGTCAACATTCCACAAACCCTGCTGTGAGAACGCTCTATTAAATTAGTTGGGGTTATAGATAAAATGGGATTAATGACAAAGTAAAAACATCTTTGCAAACAGTCATTTAAGAGATGGAAAGCTGGGGGAGGTGATGATACTTTATTTTATAGGACAGAGCAGGTATTTTAGTTAGTTCTGCACTTTATATTAGTGTAATTGGCAGTTTGTACCTTTCAGCAGTTTGAAACAACTCAACTTCTTGTTATTTTTTGTTGTTGTTGTTGCATGGATTTATGGCTTGAATCTTAAAGCCTATTTTCCTATGGTCATTTCCAAATACCCCCTGAGTTCTTAAAGAGAGTTTACAACTGGAGTGGAAGACAAACCTTTCCCCACGCCCTCCAATTCATAACGATGCCTTTTTTCACATCTTTGATGTGATAAGAAAGTGTTAAATCAAAGTGAATCCCCCATTCAGGGCACCTTGGGACTGAATAGTGCTTAAGCCAATTGTTACCTCTCCTGGGTGTTTAGACAGGGAAGCACACAGCTCTCTGCAGATCAGAGGGGATCTTGACAGGCATCCCATGCCACCTGCTATCACTTAATTAGCATCATCATCTGACTTCCAGTTGGAATAATGACATCTTGCACTTTTTAGTACGTGTAATCGCCATAATATATTACAGGTTGCCTTACACCAACATTTCGTGATTAAACTATTTGAGGAGGGGCTTCTCATAATTAGCTGAGGTTGTGGAACTCTGAGGTTTCACTTCCATCCATCCCAAACGTGTCTTACAGGTTCAGGGCAAATCTAGAGCTGTCACTGGTGTAGCAGAACCACCGCAGGTTCGGTGCATAGAAAAAGCTAAAGGCTAATCTTCGAAAGGACTGGAAGCATCTGTGGTAGCCATAGTGCACACTATGAGAGAGGGAAGATGCACTGTTTGTGTGAAGGTGATGAAAAATAGGTTCTGTACAAGTGGCCTTATTAGATTGACCGTTCTGTCTCTCTCGCCAGGAATTATATGTCAGTCAGTGGACCGGGGGTTTCTTGGAGCTTCTTTCTGATACAGATAGCTCTGCATAGTGAAGAGGATGAGAAAGAGATCAGTGGCCGGGAGGAAACGGGCTGTCGTCCAGGGGTATTCTCATCCTTAAACCAAAAAGTACACCTATCGATTTGAATCCCTGCAAAGGAGTAGCACCTGCCACACATATTACAGCCCAGGCTGCGGGAGCCTCCGCTTTGTCAGAGGCCATTCCCAGTGGACAGTGTTGTTTTTCTGATATAATATTAGAAATTGTAGTAAAATGTTTACAGCCAGTGCCCTTTTCTTGTATACAGAACTCCCCTTCATTGGCAAGGAAGATTAAAAAATAGGTGGACAGTTGTGGTTTTAAAATACATGGGTAAATTTTCTGACCTATGCACTTTTTAATTTATTTATCCATTTTATATAAATATTACCTTTTTATATAAGTTTTATTTTCATGAGCACCCTGATAAAAATAAATTCTAAAATGTAATAACTGGCAAGTCATCAAAACAACAAAGCATAGCCTAATGCGGTTTGCTTGCCATACTGTGGAAAATATATTGCCTTAAACACACATAAACAGTATTTTCAATGGGAAATGCAGTTATTTTCTCTTTAAAATTCTACAAATTGTGTTTTCAGCAGCCATTGATTATAATATAACCAGTATATGCAAGTTTGTGATCTTGTTAGTCAATAGAAGCCAATGAAGCTTTTAGTAGTCAATTATTCAAACATTTCGTTTACACAATTGCACAACACAAAATGTACCATATCGAAACCACTTGCTTTGAAAAATCCCCAGCCCCTTAAAAGGCTTCTTTTTTCTAATAATCACCCCAACGGTCTTCCTTCCAGAATAGGCAAAGGAAAAAAAAAAGAACAAAAGGAAGTGTAAGGTTGACTTACCTTTTCCTATATCTTTTAATTCTGTTTAAATGTCTATCCTTCCTTTGTGTTGTTTTGCGCATTCCTACATCTCGCAGGGTTGGACTCTGCAAAGACCTAGTAAGCGAGTTAAAGGCTGATGACGCTAACGAATCCGAGCGCAAATGACTGAATCGATAGAAAACCAGCCACTGCTGTTTAAGTGTATCGATAAATGTACCTTTATTTTCTCTTGAATGGATAAGTGTCGCAGTTAAGAGTCCTATGGATCTCTTAATTGAAAGTTAATTTTAAATCAATAAAGTGAGTCATTTAAATATTGATTGGCCCTTTCTACACGAATTGTTAGCTGATTTTTTTTTTTTTGCAACAACTTTGTTTAAATGCAATCAATAGCCCACAATCAGTATGTTCTATAAAAAATTGACAGATGTTCCCAAAATGCCTGCTAGGCATATTCTTATCTGTTTGCATATGCAGTGAAGATATTTCAGTCTTTTTTCACACCACATACCTAGATAATTACAACTCTAGGGATCACACACACACACACACACACACACACAGCACACCTGTTTTCCTAAATATCACCATTGTGTGTTTTTTTTCTTTTCTATTTAGCCTCTTAGCTATTGCACCTTAATCTTTTATTTACATCTCCAGAGGTTTGAGATGAAAAGATAACCTCATATAGTTATAGGAAGCATCATCCTTGAGCATCTCCATGATTGCAATTTGAAAAAGAAAGCAATGGGACGGACCCATAACCACTGAAGGACATTTAGACATAGAGTCTTTAGTACTTTGATGTCACAATACATTAGTGATATTGCTTGAATGGAAATCCTCCTCTAATGAAATAAAATATTCTTGCCTGTGTGAACATGCTTATCAAGTACAAAGCTAGCAAGTACTTTTAATTGGTGTACTTTTCCTTAGACATCATCTTTTTAGCATAACTGCAAATAGCCATGCTATTTTTCCTTTCAAATTGACAGAGAGAGCAGCCAAGTTAAAGGAATATAAATTGTATTACATGGAATTCATCTTGATTAACCTAATAAAGTAAACTAAGGTACTTGTGGCTTTCACCATATCAGCAAACATGAATGTCCTATTCATAGCTTCCTATGAGCCATTCATTAGTTGCCTGAGAAATAGTCTAAAAATCGCAGCGCCGTCATCAGAACCCCTTTTTGAACAGGACTCCTAATAGCAGTCCAATACATTTATGAGGCCTCTAATGAAAGGCTCAAGGTTTTTATTTTTTTCTGCGCCTACAATCTCTGTGTGCAAAAACAACATTTCTTAACAAATGCTCTTTTGAATTGGAGAGAGGCATGACATTCATAATTTAAAAATTAAAAACTATGAATAATAGAGTTTTACAGTAACGTACAGGCTTTTGTGTGACTTTGGTGATATCAGCTAATATGCAATATCTCAGAGTTAACTTATGGTGTTACAATGACTGGTATTTGACCCCAAAGTAATAATCTACCATAATTATATTTTGGTTCTGAAGGCTTAGCCAAAATTCAAGTCCTGCCATTAAACTTAGACTAATGCTAAGAGTGGTAAACATGAAATTGACAATACTTACGCCCCCACCTTTTGAAGATTGAAAACCGAACAACACCTAAAGTGTAAATGTCTGAGGACAGCTGAGGCCAGAGTCTGCGCTGTGAGGCTCTCTAATTCTACCTTTCTGCTCTTATTATAAACTCAGCTGTTCTGCAAATTTACTCTGCTCTTGCATTATTGACCTCTTCCTACGGCATCTCGGGGCTCCCCCCATTCCCTTTCCAGGGTTGGGGGAGCTCTGTGGAAAGGAGAGGTTGCAGGGACGCGATGGGGTAGCCTGGGCCCATATGCATGCGATTGCAGCACGTGAACACGCTGCGTCTGGGATCAGCCTTAAGATGTGACTGATAGCTCTTATTTGTCGGATGGAGCTGGCCAGGGAAATAGAGCTACAGCTGGTTACTTCATTAGGTCCTCTCATTGATTGAACCCCGCTGAAGTGATGCAGCAGGCTCCTCCGATAACTGCTGGTAATAGAACAAAATGAATTCTTATCACAGAGATTGGAAAGGCCATTAACCCTGGCCTCCAATGCTTTGCAGAGGTCACAGACAGGAAGCCAAGCGGTGACTGGGAAACTGTTTTCTGTCTAACTACAGGTCACGTTAGAAGGGTGTGTGTGACTTTTTGGACCCTTCGGCTTCTGTATGGATGAAACCGTTATGCTGGCAGATGTTAATAATCAGTTGTAAATAAATATTGGAACCAGAGAAGAAAAACGAGAAAGCACAGGAATTTATTTCAATAACCATTTAATAAAAGAACAATTGTTACTGCGATATTTACTGCCAGTTCTGCTGTCGTTTGAAAACGAATACTTTTTCCTATAAATTGGGAGGAGAAATGCATAGAAGCACTTTAAGAAGGAAATTTAATATGGTTTTATATAAAAATATTGCCTTCCTTCCTCTCCATCCTTCAGAGATGGCAGTTATAATTGTGCATGGCTGCCTGGCTTCCTCCCCTGCCCAGGAAGCCACCACCAGGCATCTCTGGCTGAGCACGCCAGTCCCCTCGCCTTTCCCCTGCCTGGACGGGCTATCTGTCTAAGGGACAGTCCTGTCCTTTCCATTTAATGCAACCTTTCCGTTGACCAAGAGCCCACAGCCTCACCCCATCTCACAGCTGAGGACTCGCGCCCATCGGTCAGGCCCCAGCCAGAAGGGCTCATCCTTTTCAAGCCCGAATAGCACATGAAGGTTTTCCTGCCTCTGCGGGGACAGGAGGCCTCAGACCGGTGTTTCCACACGGTTAGTCTGAGCCAGGAACCTCTTCTAGATCAGGGACGTTCCCCGAAGGGTGCACCCCGCGGGAGGAAATGGAGCCGTTCCTTCTCCTACTGATGCGCATTATCGGCCTGCGTCTGCGTCCCCAAAGATGTACGAAAGGCTATTTTTAACAACATGTCGGTGGCTTCTAAACTTACGACTGTGATTTAATTTCAGTGTCTGTGGTTGCGTGGTGTTTTCTGTTGGAGCCAACCTTTCACTAGGAGTGGGTTTATTTAAACGTAATTGGGTCCTGCGGATGGGGAAAAAAGACGGGTTTTATGCCTTGGGGAGACCCACCCAGACATGGGGTTTGGCCTTCTGTACATAAATAATAGCGCGAAGGTGTGCGCTGCCCGTGACCTGCTGGGAACGCCAGACGTGGTCTGGCAGGAAAGAAAGCCAAACAGATTATCCGGATAAACATAGAATGGGATGCTTCTCTGCATTAGGTTACATATATGTATACATAGATATGCATGGATGTATACTGTATTTTGGAATCTTTGTAGACTCTAACCACAGAGGGAACATGAGTTAATATTAAGAACACACATATTTCCATTACTTTCAAGTCGCAGAAAGGCTTAATTTTATGAGTTTATTATTTTTAGCCCGCGCTTATATTTGAGTCCAAGATGAACAGAGTCGTGTTTAAAATTGCCCTGCGTCAGCAGTATCGAAGGCATCAACTTCTAAAGGAGAAAATGAAGTCCTCTCGCACGCTTGCATCTCGCATTCTGGTAGAAAACTTGTCAGTTTATTTGCTGTAGGAGTTAATAAATAGGCTTCAGAAACCTAACGAAGTGAATGCTTTCACTTATCTCATTTATCAAGAATGCTCGGTTCCGCGGCAGCCCTTTCCAGGAGGGACACAGAGGCCTGGCATTCCAGCTTGGGATACCTGGGGTGGAAATCGTGAAACTTTTAGGCTCGTAATTAGTTGGTTGTGCACTCTGAACCTCAGTGGGAACTCGGAGTTCAGTTCATATTGTCTAATGAAGAACAGGCGTGGCTTTCTTGTTGCTGGCTTTCAGTCTAAGAATGTTTGATAAATGAAGGTTTTTCACGCTTTATATAGGAAGTAGCATTAGGTGATGTTGAGTCAAATTTAAGAATCAGGGTATGCGTTGGAGGAAAAACATGTTGGTATTTTTGCTTCTCATTCATATTAGGTAAAATAGTCATAGTTAGTTATTTCACGTGTACCTTCAAAATTCTATGATATTTTAAGCATTAGCTCCTTCTTTTAACTTGAATGAACTAAAGAAAGGAAAGAGTTATATTTTTTTAGGTTCCAAATAAATTGTAGGGAAATGAATGAATTAGTGGTACACAGTGTTTGAACTAATGTGTTTTTCTCTATGTGACATGTTAGTGTAATTTGAAACTACAGACAAAATGTGTCATGTATTTTAAAATGTTGATGGAATTCAATTTTGAGTAATTTCCCCAGGAATCAACTAAGCTTTATTGACATATTTGCAAATGACAAATATCATTATGAACGTATAAGGCAAAGGTGATACCTGTGGGGTCAGGATTATGTACTGTCATGATGTTTAAAAGTATAATTTTCAAACTGCCCCATAGTCTTTTTCAGGATCTTTAGCATCATCATTATCAGATACAGATAAAAGTAAAAGTTATGAAAATTTATTGGCGGGCGCGGGGGTAGAGGATAGAGGGAGAACACTGATTCATTCCTTAGCCATCTCCAGATGATTCGAAATGGTACAATAAGGTTTCATTCTATTCTATTTATTTTTCACCAAACTTTTCTAAAGCATCGTTCTTCCTTAGTAACATCTTGTAATATATATATATATTTTTTTTGGGGGGGGGGAGGGGTTGAGAACATTTACAAGTTTATTTAGAGGAAGAAAAAAAAAGGAGCATTACAAAAGTTGGTAGGCCAAAAATATCACCATCTCTCAGTATTTTCATACTTCCCTTAGGTATTTCAGTGATAAAATTTGTGGTTGACAATTAAAAAGGATGTCTGAAAATCAACTTCATTTAAAGACCAAGTGGAATTCTTTAGTCTTTCCTTCTTTATAAATTTGGTTTTCAAATAAAAAAGTTTTCATCATTTTCATCGAATACATAGTACACTTTATGAAGCTGCTTTAAGTACTGCCATTTTAATGCCACCTTGAAAATATTAGTTTAGAACTCAAATTCTTATAATTATGCCTAATACTAGCGATAACACAGGAACATTGAATGCTCTTGGTGAAACTTGTGAATTATTGTTACTCATTCAATATTTAACAAACTGTTTTCTACCTAAGGATTTATTTATTTACTTGTTTTGTTGATATTAGAGAGAGGAAGGGGGAGAGAGAGGGAGAGCAAAACATCAATTGGCTGTCTCCTGCACGCCCCCCACCAGGGATTGAACCACAACCTAGGTATGTACCCTGACTGGGAATCGAACTGGCAACCAGTGTCCGGGGTGATGCTTCAACCCACTGAGCCACACTAGCCAGGGTTTCTATCTAAAGATTTGGCTTCTATCTAAGGATTTAGTTAAGTGTTTGGAGAGGTCCATTAGTGCTTCTAGGCTATAGAAGTAACGTTTCTTGCCAATATGTAAGCATGTAATTCTAAAACATTTGATGATTTCAGTTTTTAAAAAAAAATCAGTTCATACCTTTTGGACTTTTTATTGTAGAAAATACAACCAGTCTTTCTTTTTAAGAGGATATCTGTTTTGTTTTTACCTGAGTGATGAGCCAGTTTGTCTTTATGCGACCATGCCCATGTGGTTGACGCTCACCCTCCTTTATTTATTTGCTTCTACTTCCACCGAGTGAGTAACAAAGTCACGGGAAAAGCAGTGGCATAAGTCAGCTCCGTTTCCTGCTGACCAAGTCCAGCCCTTTTGGGGTCCAATTGCTATTTGAAGTAGTATTTTTTAGAACATTTCGGTTGAGAACTTATTTGTTCTTCACTCATATTATTTTTCTCTAACACTGTTCTTAATAACAATTTTTTTTTTAACTAAGAAGATGTCACTGTCCCAATTAGACAATTGAACATTTTCTGGCAGATGAAAAAGTTGTACATTAACATAACAGGGAGTCCATAGATTATTTTCTCAGAGTTATGTAACCCCACAGGAGAGCTCAGCGAGGTCACTGGCACACAGCTTAGGAACCAGGGAGCTGAGGGCCTGGGAATCCCATGTCCCCTTAGTTGCCTGTGACATTACGTAGGTGGGCCTATTCAAAGGCAGGAGGTCTGCAGCTCCCACTAGATTGTTAATATTCCTCAACGTGAAATGCTATGCTCTGAAAATCCCGGGAAGAAAACCGGTAACACAAAGTGTGAGTTGTACATAACCTTTTTGTTTCTGAAGACGGAGCCAAGCTCTCTGCCACGTTTACAGCATCCCCTCCCCAAGAGAGGCTCCTCCACCACTCTGACCCCTGGCTTTGGATGATGGGGTCCCTCAGGTGGCCTGGTTGTGGGGCAGCTGCTAACTTAGAGTTTCTGGGGACATGGTGCTTCTGAAGAAAGCATCTGGGGAACCTGGAGTTGCCCCAAGTGGGCTTGAGAGAAGTCGTCTGCAGAGTCACCTTCATGCTTCTGCTCCTGCAGGCTTTAAGCTCTCAGCCCAAACAGAGCCACGTCAGTGATTTCGAAAAAAATGGGTACCTGAGGAAGAGGGTAGAGAGCGGCTTGGAAATGAAGTATCTGGTTCCTCTTAGAGGAAAGGAAAGAGGAAGGGCATGGAGGGAAGCACCAAGTGCAGGACAGGAAATCAGAGCGAGTCAGAGAGTGGTGTGTGTCTTGGCAGCAGGGAGGGAACATCCTGTGGGGTCTGGTTGGCCTGTGGACTTAGAGCCCCAGAGGTGATGAACGTGAGTACAGGGTAGGGCAAGAGGAGGTTGACATTTGTTCATATGGAAAACAGTTCAATAATTAACGAATAAACTCTGTGTTTCTAGTTCTCACAACTGTAAACCCCCTTTTGCCCCACCCTGTGCACTTGGAAAAGCGTTAAGGTTTAGTCAAATATAAAGGGACCAAAAGGCTAATAAGGCAAAGGGAATGTGAAAAGAGAGGGTGGTAAAAATCAATGCACACAAACATATTTGTGGTAAAGGCAAATTATTGTCCAGTCTTATGAGGTCTTCTTCTCAGCCTCTGTAGCAACTATTTGGAAGTTGACAAAAGTAATTGCAGATATTCAGATAATGGGGAAGCCAAAAAGATCCTTAAAACTCATGAGTTGCCCTAACCGGTTTGGCTCAGTGGATAGAGCATCGGTCTGTGGACTCAAGGGTCCCAGGTTCGATTCCCTGTCAAGGGCATGTACCTTGGTTGCGGGCACATCCCCTAGTAGGGGGTGTGCAGGAGGCAGCTCATTGATGTTTCTCTCTCATCGATGTTTCTAACTCTCTCTCCCTCTTCCTTCCTCTCTGTAAAAAAATCAATAAAATAGATTTAATTAAATAAATAAATAAAACTCACGAGTCCAGCCCTCAAAAAAGATCCTTTAAACTCATTGGGCCGGCCCTCAGTCAAGAGCCCTCAGCCTTTTCTGACTTGTTCAGGGTTAGGAAGCATCACGTTGGTATCTTTAGCGTCTTCTGCTATTTACATAGGTTGAATGGAAGATTTTTAAAGCTGATCATTGTCTGTGATCATCTGTCTATAAACCATTTCTCCCAAACAGAAAAAAAAAATTAATGGCACCATGCAGAATAAGATACCTCGTGCTTTCAGTCTTCTTCCTCCTGCAGAGTTCATTGTTCGTGTTCTTTTATGTCAAGAATACTTGGCTGCCACCACCTCGCATATCACTTCCTGAGTAGGGGTGGTGGTTTCTATTCTGCCTCCTCCTTCAGATTCAAGCTCCTGGAAGGCACCAGAGGTTGTTTTCATCTCAGTGTCTTCTACCCAGATATGGCCCTTGTCACCCTATGGGCTCCCAGTGAATGTCTGCTAATTTGACTGTCTTTATGCTGTGAAGTAAAATTATGTGTCTAAATTGATCATTATTTCCAGCCCTTAAAACACTTTGTTATTATTACACATTTCCAGTGAGATGTAAACAAACAGTTTGAGAAATGGCAAATAAGGGATTTAGGCAAATTAGGGTAGATTAGGAAGCAATAAAAAAAGGTTCAGCTAAAGTTAAATGGAACAGCAGGGGGCCGAATGATGCTTTACAGATAGAATATTGTAGGTCGTTAGAGCTTAATAGGCAAATGTTTTCATTTTAAGGGCTATAAAATAATTTTTAACTGCAATTTCCTCACTTAAAAGAAAAGAAGAAAAGCCCTTTTAAAGGAAAGAAAAAGAGAAATTGAGAAAATACTGTTGGTATTTGCGCATAGGTTTTTTTTTTCTTTTCTTTAAGCCTTGATCAAAGCACTCTTTTCACACTCAGTCTTCTTCCCATTTGCAGGAATGATATTGACCCTTTGAAGATATTTTCTTGTCTAAGCCATCATAGTTCACAAAATTAAAAGTCGAGTTGACAGTCCGTCTCAGCCCTCAGCCACATCATCCTTGACCATGGTTCTCAAGGGAAGTGTGGGGAGGTGATTTTATGGCCATTTTGTAATAATTGTACACTCGTATTTCATCCTCTAGATCTTTTGTTTCAAGCAAGAATGTTCTTGAACTTCAAAGAATTAAATGCATTTACAAGACAGTCACAAAAAGGGACTAGGGAAAGGAAAACAGCGGAGAGTGAGCAGTTTCTACACGGTGTTAACAGTGGTTTGTGAGAAAGAAAAGAGGAAAGATTGCTAGCATAGACCTTGGAGAGAGAATACCAAATACTGGCATCTAAAAGCCAATGTGACAAATACCTGATGAATTAATTGGAATCAGAGTCAGAATGAAGTGGAGAAACAGACTCTGTTACCTGGAGGATTCTGCTCCTTTGCTAACATTATTTTTCATTTAAATATGTTTTTATTGATTTTTAGAGATAGAGGAAGGGAGCGGGATAGAGAAATAGAAACATTGATGGGAGAGAAACATCATGGATCAGCTGCCTCCTGCACACCCCCTTCTTTTTTTAAAAAAAAATAAATCTTTATTGTTCAGATTATTACAATTGTTTCTCCTTTTTTCCCCCCATATCTCCCCATCACCCGGTTCCCTCCCCTCCGTTGTCCTTATCCATAGGTGTATGATTTTTGTCCAGTCTCTTCCCATACCCCCCACACAGACACCCCTTTCCCCCTGAGAATTATTAATCCACTCCCATTCTATGCCTCTGATTCTATTATGTTCACCAGTTTATTCTGTTCCTCAGATTTTTAATTCACTTGATTTTTAGAATCACTTGTTGATAGATATGTATTTGTTGTTCATAATTTTTATCTTTACTTTTTTCTTCTTTTCCTCTTTTTAAAGAATACCTTTCAGCATTTCATATAATACTGGTTTGGTGGTGATGAACTCCTTTAGCTTTTTCTTATCTGTGAAGCTCTTTATCTGCCCTTCAATTCTGAATGATAACTTTTCTGGGTAGAGTAGTCTTGGTTGTAGGTTCTTGCTGTTCATCACGTTGAATATTTCTTGCCATTCCCGTCTGGCCTGCATAGTTTCTGTTGAGAAATCAGCTGACAGTCGTATGGGTGCTCCCTTGTAGGTAACTAACTGTTTTTCTCTTGCTGCTTGTAAGATTCTCTCTTTGTCTTTTGCCCTTGGCATTTTAATTATGATGTGTCTTGGTGTGGTCCTTGCACACCCACTTCTAAGGATTGATTCCCCAACCCGGACATGTGCCCTGACTGGGAAATGAATCTTGATCTCTTGGTTCCTGGGTCGATGCTCAACCACTGGGCCACACCAACTGGCCTTTGCTGACATTATTGGTGGTGAGTCCATCGGCAAGAGCTCTGGGTATGGAGTGTGGCCTGGGCTTGTGAAAAACAGAAGAATGAAGTTCCCTGCCTTCAGGGGGTTAGAAGCTGCCTGGAAGATAGACTCAATGTACTTGACCCAATAACCTGGGTAAATTAGGACACTTTAGGGCACTCACCAAGTTCAGACTGCTTAGAGGAGCATTGGATCTGTGGGGTTTGTTATGGTTAGTGCAAGTCTTAGGACATGAATCATGAGTAGGATTGGGATATGAATTCTAGTTTTATTTGTTTGTCTCTGCATCTCTTTATTTAGGCATAGGCCTAAGGTTAAGAGGGGAAATTACATGATTGTATTGAAAAGCAAGAAACTAAACAAAGAGCCTAAGAAGAACCATTTAGAAGAAGGGGATATAAATGAGATGACTGAGATTATGGAAGGCTTTGAAAACTAAGCAAGGAAGTTCAGATTTGATGAGGCAGAAAATGAGAAGCTACCAAAGCTTTTGCGTGTCAGGTGCCATCCTTGGAGAGGTATTTAGGAAACGGGATGGGCAGCCATATGTAAGAAGGATAATGTTGGTGGTACCTGGAGGCAGAAAGTCATTCAAAGCCAATCACTGTGGTGGCCACTTCAAGGAGAACTCTCAGTCACAGAGGGAACTCTCAGTAAATGGAAAAGAGCATTAGAAATAGTCCAGCTGGCATGGCTTAGTGGTTGAACATCGACCTATGAACCAGGAGGTCACGGTTTGATTCCCGGTCAGGGCATATGCCTGGGTTGTGGGCTAGATCCCCAGTGGGTGTGCAGGAGGCAGCCGATCAATGATTCTCATCATTTATGTTTCTATCTATCCTCTCTTCCTCTCTGAAATCAATAAAAATATTTTTTAAAAATAAAATAAGCCCATTGAACAAACTCATTGACTAAATATAAGCACAGAAGGAGTCAAGGTTTCCGCTAAAGTCTGGAATCTTGGAGACTGTTGAAACTTCTCAGCTATGTGGACAGGGCGAGTGGAAAGTGTGAGCTCGGGTAGGGAGGCCTGGCTTTGCCCCTTTCAAACATAATGCTTTAAATTACTGATAGGCAGAGGAAGTAATGTGTTCATAAAGTTGTTGTTGTTGTTTTAACCAACTAAAAGGTAGTCATTTTTCATCATGATTTTTAAGAGGCTTTTGTAGTTTTAATAAAACAGTGGTCCTGGGCTCTGTTTTCTTCATAACATTTAGAGCTTATATTTATACGAGCCTGTTAATGTCATTTATGCTGAGTAAGGATAGAGGAAAATTTTTATGGAATGTGGAACAACGGAAGTTCAGGACATTTTTTGCATGTTTCTAAAGGAAAAAAGATTGATTAAACCGAAAATCTCTAGGCAGTTTCATTGTATTTTCATAATGTGACTCTCAGAGTTGCCTGGCACATAGCAAGGATTCAATAAATACCCATTGAGTATATGAATGAAAACAAACCCAGAACTCGGTCATGAGCTGAACTGTTCACAGGTGAAGGGAAGGGGTCACGGTGGGTGAAGTTTAGTTGGAGGTCAGTTAGAGGAGGTTCATTTGTTCTTGTTTTCAGGAAAAGATAGGATTGCCTCTGTACATTTGGCAAAAGGAAGGAAAACAAAGTACCCCAACATCTGTCCATAAAAACCCAGCAACCCTTTCGATGGCACAGGAGAGGAGGCGGGTACAGAAATGGAACAAATGGAATTGTTTCTGCTTGGCCTCGTCCAATTCCGTTCTAATTTTGTGAATAGAGAGATACTTCTCAACAATTCATAGACACAGCTCTGCGCATTTCCAAGCTACTCCTGCAAATTAGAGGTCAGTTTTCTTCATTCTGGAAACAGAGTTCCAGATATTTGGTGCAACACATTAGCTGTTGCCTCAGGAGAACAGATGTGAGGACCAGGGTAATAAGACATACAGAGTATGGGACATGTGATAAAAATTAGCCATATAAAAGATATAACTTATTTTGATAGTAGGTCTTCTATTGGATAAAACATATGTCTCTTCTTTAATCTACAGCCTCCATAATGTCAATGTAAAAAAATCCTCAAAAATAGAATTTTACATTTAGCTCAAATTATTACATCAGAGGTCTATTTTTTGTTTGGTTTATTTTTGGCTTTATTTTTTAACTTGAGATGTTTTTATTTATAGTTTGTAGAAGAGAGAAGAGAAATAAATTACTTTTTTAATTCATTTTCTTTATCATTAGATTCCTTACCACTATATTTCCCTCTCAGCCCCTCCAACATACTCTTTATTTTCTTCAGGTGATCTTATTTCTGGCTTTTTGTTTATTGTGAGCCTTTTTGTGTTTGAATTCTGGTTATCGTTTGTGAATTGTTCACACTAAAGTTCAGTTTTTCCTACTATCTGCTATTATCATGTATTTTAGAACAGCAATATATTTAATGTTTTGCAGACTTATATTTTGGTTGCTTTAATCATAAGATGTTTATGGCAACAGGATCTCAGATTCTACATCACCTTTTGTATTAACGATGATTATGGGTTACTTCATCTAGAGTCATGACATCCAATGGCCCAAATCACCACACATTTTTGAGACCTTTTCATCATTCTGTACCAAAATCTTAAAATGCATGTGCTGTGTGCATTGTATATAAGTTTTTGATCAAATTTAGAAATATTACTAAAAATACCATGTGATAGGGGTGCCATAAAACTTAATTGAAGAGGTTAATAGGGAACGGTTTATGTTCTGCAGGGTTTCTAATTTTTCTTGATATAATTAAACTAGAGGCCTGGTGCACGGAATTCGTGCACGGGTAGGGTCCCTAGGCCTGGCTGGTGATCAGGGCCGATCTGTGAGGCGACTGGTGGGGTGATCGGGGGGCCACCGCTGGCACCACCTTGGCTAGCCTGGTGCCACCTGCTCGCTGGCCCCACCCCCTGCCACCGCCATCGGTTGCCTCCCTCTGCCGGGTGACTGGCAGGGTGATTGGTGGGGCCCCCGCTGGCACCCACCTTGGCTGGCCTGGGGCCTGCAGGCTGGGGAAAGCTCCTGCATTGAGCGTCTGCCCCCTAGTGGTCAGTGCACATCATAGAGACTGGTTGTTCCACCATTTGGTCAATTTGCAGCTAGGCGGGTCCGGCCTTGCCTCCCCGTTCCCAGGGACCCCTGGGAGCGGCTAGGCGGGTCCGGCCTCACCTCTCAGGGGCGGCGATGTTCCCAAAGCCCCATGGGAGCGGCTAGGCGGGTCTGGCCTCGCCTCCCCAGGGCAGAGATCTTCCCAGGGACCCCCAGGAGCAACTAGGCGGGTCCGGCCTTGCCTCCCCGTTCCCAGGGACCCCTGGGAGCGGCTAGGCGGGTCCGGCCTCACCTCTCTGGGGCAGCGATGTTCCCAAAGCCCCATGGGAGCGGCTAGGCGGGTCTGGCCTCGCCTCCCCAGGGCGGAGATCTTCCCAGGGACCCCCAGGAGCAGCTAGGCGGGTCTGGCCTTGCCTCCCCGGGGCGGCAATGTTCCCAGGGACCCCTGGGAGTGGCTAGGCTGGTCTGGCCTTGTCTCCCCGGGGCGGCGATGTTCCCAGGGACCCCTGGGGAGGCTAGGCAGGCCAATGCCCCTCCTGGGGCCTGCGATGAACCTGGACCCCTCCTGTGCTGTCTGGCGCTGCCCACCCCACCGCCTCCCCAGCCAATGGACTGGTACCTTGTGGGCGGTGTCTGGCGCTGCCCGCAGGGCCTCCTCCGCCCCGATGAACCCGTACCCCCGGAAGCAGGCCATGGTTCTGCCCGCCCTGCCTTCATATGTAAATTAACCACCATCTTTGGTGGGTTAATTTGCATACTCACTCACTCTGATTGGCTGTGGGCATAGCGAAGCTACGGTCAATTTACATATTTGTCTATTATTAGGTAAGATGCTTATATGACCACCATAATATCCACAGTGAAAAAGCAATGGTCTTGGCTCATAGCTACATAGAATGGCTAGTCAAGTCATTACTCAGCCAAAATGATTTCTGTCTCTGTGTATCTTAGAGAAGACAGCAATAGTTTTATGTGCTAAAACCAAGGGGGTCCTGCTCTCTGACCCTCTTTCCCAGTCCCCGTTTTACATCATTCTCCCTCATTTTAGTCCCTCTTTACTCTCCTCAGTCCTTCCTACTCCTCAGATTCTCCTCTCCCATTCTTGTCATGACTCTGATAATCTCCAACTTTTGTGAGGTTGGTCAGTCATAGACCAACTTCCGTTGACTTCTGTGATAATTTGACTTCTATCCCCATTTCCACCACTCTTCAGAAATCCACACCCAGGTCTCTCCTCTGCCATCGGTCACTGCCTCACTCTCTTCTACATCATTAATTGCTTCTTCACCACTAGCTCATTCCTGTCATCATACCTACGTTCTCTACATCACCCCACGTATAATAACCTCCCATGATGCTTCCTACATCCACCTCCACACGCTGCCTTGTTTCTCTGATTCTTTTTACAGCAAAATTCCCCGAGAATTGTCTGCACTTGCCATCTCTCCTTCATTTTCATTCTCGTTTCCCCACATTCAAGGGGTATTTGCCATCTCCACTCCACAAAGGAAGCTCTGGTCAAGGACTTTGAGGAACCTGTTCTTTGGCAAATCTAATGACCAGTTCCTAGTCCTCATCTGACTGGACCAATCAGCAACCTTCAACATGTTGATTCTTCCTTGTTCTTGAAACATCTCTTTCACTAACCTTTCCTTCCTTCCTTCCTTCCTTCCTTCCTTCCTTCCTTCCTTCCTTCCTTCCTTCCTTCCTTCCTCTCTCTCTCTCTCTCTCTCTCTCTCTCTCTCTCTCTCTCTCTCTCTCTCTCTCTCTCTCTCTCTTCACCTACCCCACATGAGCCTACTTGACACCTTTACTTGGACATGTGTTCTAAGCTACAGATTCCAAGCTACAGATTCCAAGCCTTTTCCTCCCCCCTTGTTGTACCTGCATTTGTCCTCATCTGAGTAAATGGCATCTCCATTTTTTCTGACTTCTAGGGCACAAAACTATTAGAATCATTTCTGATTCCTTTTGTTCTCTCACTTTCATTGTTAAGTCCTATCTACTCCTCTTTTAAATATACACCAGTTCCTCTGCTGCCTCTTTGATCCAAGCCCCCATCATCTCTCACAATATTACCAGGGCCTTTTTACTTGACTTCTCTGTGTAATTTTTACATTTGTGCCTCCAACTTCTGGAGACGTTACTTTCCTTTGCCCAATGTTTTACCAATCCCTCTAGCTCCTCTGCCTCCCTCTGTCCTCTGCCATTGCCTTTTATCATCTTGCAGTAATCTTTAGCGCCACTTACCTCTTAGTTGTCCTTCCTCGGATTTTGTCCTCAGCCCTTGTCTTCCACACTCCATGTGCTCTTCCTGAGAACTATCACTTACTCACAAGTATTAATTATTAGCTTCCAAGTATTTTCAACTCAGACTTCTCTTCCAAGACCTAGTACCATAAATTTAAATGTTTACTGAACAGCTGTGCTCTAATTCATGTCCAAAATTGAGCTCATCATCTTCTCTCTCACCCCAACCTTGGACTTTTTTAACATTCTCTTTTCTCTCCAGTGGAATCACTGTTCCTCCTTTATCCAGGATTTCTTCTGGACAGTAATAGATTGAAGTGAAATGAATGTTCCAGTGTCCTCTTTTTTCTTTTTTATAACAAAACTCATCCTCTATTTCAACCTCTGCACAACATCCCAAAGATGCTAATTTGATTATAGCACCCTCTGCTTAAAACTCTACTTTGCCAGAATCAAGGGATCCTTTTCCAATGCTTGCATTCAGGCAAAGGAGAAAAAAAAAATTGGCTATGTCTCAGAAACCATTTTTTTCTCTGCTGCTAATACAGTCCAAAGAAAGCAAAGTGCCAAATCTCATCAATCTGTTTGCTCATTAATGAGTGATTTATTAAATAAACATTTCATGGGTATGCATAAGTATTGTCTTGAAAATTCATAGCAGGTTCCAACAGTACATTTTTCACTCTTGGCTCTAACCTAGCCTTCCTAATCTTCCTTTTCTGGGGCTAAGCATACTTTCACTAACTTTCCCTCTTCAGATTTATTTCACTTATGTTTGTATCCATCATTGCCTAGGTCAATTCTCATAAGTGTAATTTGGGGCATATGACTATATAAATTTGACCTTTCCTAAAGTGGTGAAAGGCAGAAAACTCCAAACAGTGAAAAATCCAAGGATTATTTACATAGAATTTAGGAAACTTTTCTGCGTCTTAGGTTAATGGTAAATTTATTTCAACAATTACAGTGTTGATAAAAAGAATCGATCTAGTCATCTGAGGATTTTCTTTTATGGCCATATATAATTCACAAAATAAATAAGCCTGCACACGGGAAGCAATAATTTCCCCCGCATATATAGAACTGTATAGAATAGTTTATTATAAGCAGTACTGGTACAGTTCGTGTCAGCATATTTAAGACATTAAATATTTAGAATATGTCGTGCAAAGATTGTATTTCCTGGTTGTGCGTGGTCACTAGGAGGTGGTGATAACGACTCACCGTTCATCCTTACAACCACCTGGTGTGGCAAACAGAAGAGATAATTTTGTCCTCACTTTGCAGATGAGAAGACTGGCTCCACGTTGTTAATAGATATTTAAATTTACATGTACTGAAGCCAGAGTTTTAATTCCTACGGCATACATTCCCCATTTACCTTGCCTTTGTGAAAGCTCTAAAACATTGTCTGTGTGGTTCGCGTGAATTGCTTTGCAGGAAAAAAGTGTTTTGTGCTTTGACGGTGTGTTGGGTAGGGTGTATGATTTAGGGGACTGCACGTAACAAAGACTAGAAAATGCCTCAAACCCAGGGTTCATATATGAATGGATACTTTTTGCGTTTTGGAGACTGCCGTGTTTGCAGTCCTGCACATTCTGAGATTACTTGTGACTTCTCCTTAAGCTTTCCTCTTAATAGAGACTGATGATGGGGGAGGGGAGGATCCCTCTCTTGCAAGAGAAATCTAGGGTCAACTTGTCTATCACGGCCAGTCCTCAGAGTTCATCTTCTTCACTATAACTTTTGTAAAGGGTCAAATCAGAGTGGACTGAACAGTCTCTAGAACTTGGTTCACGTACCACTTTTATTGCAGCCTCTGTAAGATTTGCTTAGGGATTTAAGAAAATCAACTTTCAAATTGCTTAGGAAACCAATGTTTAGTCTTTTTAACATTTGCTATTTCCAAAATATCTACACAAATAATAGTGATATTTTAAAGGCTTAAAACACAAACTCCACTGATGGACAGGGCAGGGCGCACATCACAGATAAATATACTCTAAAAAGCCAGGACACCAAGCTTCTCTTTGACTAACTTGCATTCAGCAGGACAGACCAAAGCCACGAAAGAATCACATGAGTACGATTACTACGTATTCAGTACTAGACGCTATATATTCATTAACGTTATTGCACCCTGAAGTCTGGGTATTTTTGTTTCCATTTCGCATGTAGGATCCTGAGCTTCTAGGGGGCTAACTTGCTTTGTCAAATAGCTAGATAGGGGTAGAGTTGGGATTTGAGCTCCAGGGTATTTGGTTCCTAAGTAAATGTCCCCCTTCCCCCCAGCACAAATATATGGCTAGGACTAATCAATATTCTCCTAATGAAATAGTTTTTTGAACAACGCAGGCTTTCTAAGGGCCAGATAAAGAGAAAAGTGGGCAATTTTTATGTCACTAAGGGCTCACCTTTTCTCTTTGATCAAAATTCCAAGCAAAGGGAATGATTCTCAAATAGTAAAAAAAAAAAGTGACCATTATTTCAACACGGATTCTCTTGCTCTGGTTCTCCGCAGCAGGAGAGAGCCAGGGTGTTTCATGGATCATGATTCCCAAGAAGGACGCCCAGGTAACTCACTGAATGTGACTGAAGCAAAATCGTGGGAATTGTGAAATCATTACAGAGCACAGGACATGTTTTTAATGATGTGAACCTGATTCAACTCTCTAACTGTTGCAGTAATTTAAAAACAAGGCTGTCTTAGGGGAGGTGCCTATCACTGCAGAGTCTTCCAGGTGAAGCTGTAAGAGAAGGTATAGAGGCTTCCAAAAGCCAAGTCACAGGTCGGAGACCAAGAAATGCAACTGCCCTGAGGGTCCATGATACCCTTGGAAGAGCCTTTGAAAAAGTTAAAGGAATAGCGATGAAGTTGCACTACTGGATTAACATGGTTTTCCTTTTCATTAAAAAAAAAATAATAATAACTTCAGGAGACATTGACCTAAATGAGGCTATTCACAAAATGTGGTAATTGTGGAGAAGAAGGTAGAGGTTTTCATGGATTATAAACTAGCCATGAGACGGAAAGGAAAGGGCTGAAATGAACAGCCAGTGCTGCCCTGGCCAGTATGGCTCAGAGAGTTGAGCATCATCCCCTGCACTGAAAGGTTGCAGGTTCGATTCGCAGTTAGAGCACATGCCTGGGTTGTGGGCTGGATCCCCCATAGGGGCCATGCTCAATGTTTCACATCAGTGTTTCTCTCTCTCTTTCCCTCTCCCCTCCTCTCACTGTCTCTCACAATCAGTAACAAAATCTTACCAAAAACCACAATACTGCCAGTGTTCCACCTGAACAAAGGCCATTAGTGGGTCAGAGGGAGCCAGGTGTGGACAGAGGTGCTTCCTGTGTTGATGAGCTGACTAGTGAAGCCAACACAACATGCTAAGGGATGAAAATTGTTTTCAACATTTTAAATATTACATTTATTGTGGTAATATTGGTTAATGATATTGTGTACATTTCAGGTGCACAACTTTATAATAACACATGTTTGGACTCTGTGCTCACCACCTGAAGACTAGTCTCCTTCCGTCAGCACAGATTTGAGCCCCTTTCCCCTCTTCATCCGCCCCTCACCCACTTTCCGCTCTGGTGACCACATGCTGTTGTCTGTGTCTATGAATTTGCTTTTTTGTTCGTTTGTTGCTTTTTGTTTTATATCCCTCATATGAATGAAATTATACGGTCCTTGTCTTTTAAAAAAAAGAAAAATATATATATATATTGATTTCAGAGAAGGGAGAGGGAGAAAGATGTAGAAACATCAACGATGAGAGAGAATCATTGATTGGCTGCCTCCTGCATATCCCCTGCTGCATATTCCTCACCAGGAATCGAACCGTGACCTCCTGGTTCATAGGTCAACACTCAGCCACTAAGCCACACCAGCTGGGAAGTCCTTGTCCTTTTCCATCTGACTATTTCACTCAGTATAATACTCTCAAGATCCATCTGTGTAGAGAATATAAAGATTGTGACAAATCCTGTAAGGACTTAAATTTCAATAACTGGGCAACTGATTGATAGCTGTGAACATGATATTATTCCTAAGTTATGACAATAGAAGTTTGACCTTTCAATTTCAGAACTCTCAGAAATAAAACAGAACCTTACATAGAGAAGTACATTAGGAATTAGTAAGCTTAAAAAAAAAAAGTTCAGTAAGAGTACTTTAAAATATGAGACATTAAGGAAATGCATGAGTAATTTATTGAAACTAATTGATATCAGACACTTATTAAATTCTTTTGAGGTCCCATTAAACTGAGGTCATAGATGATTCAAGAAGCAGGAAGAAGTGATCAGACATGCCTGGCCTAGAGGCCCCAGGAGGGAACTCCTCCCTTACTATATGAAAATAACTTATGGGTGAAACTAGACAGGGCAGGGCAATGGAGCTCCACTTTTCCAGAAAAGGAAGAATTACAAATCCAGCCTCATTCCGATAATTGATCCTGGAGCACCCAATGCGCTCCCGTCTCTGACTGCTGGGGGAGAAATAATTTAAGAGAAAGCACGGCAGGTCCACAGCGATGATGTTGCTTGGTTACTCAAAACCATTTGGTAGCATGCTGAGTTGCTCTGCTTTTCAGAAGAGCGCTCTTTGTATCCACAGAGGAAAAGGATGGAGAAGACCACTTGAAATCATTTCTAATTGCAAACTTGCTTCCTCTGAAGACAGGCTTTGCTTTTGCAGTGCACAGGCCAGTTCCGAGTTCTTTATTCAGATGTAACTACCAAGATGGTAATACATGTTGAATCTGAATCTTCTAAATATTGGTGATGTGATGATGAATTTGCTTTGAGGGAGTTTGAGCTGTTTTTTTTGTTGTGGTTTTTATTGAGGTAGAGAAACCAATGTTTTTAGGAGGTAGGGAAACCAAAGATTTTAGACTTCCTGGCCCAGGAGTCCTGGGGGGCTGCCTGGAGGGAGTGTTGTTCAGAGGAGAGCACAGAGCTTTAGAGCCAGACAGACTCAGTCCAAACCCTACCTCTGCTGCTCTGAGCCTTTGGAAAAACTTACTTAAAATGTCTGACTTTTGATATCTCATCTCTTCCATAAAAGCAATGTTTTTTTTTTAATAGATTTACTGCAAGGATTGAGTAACATGTTACATGCTTAGCACTTAACAGGTTTCCGACAAGTGTTCTCATATTATTTTGAAATTGAGAGAGCTGCAAATATCTTCTCTTTTGTATTCAGTCTGTGAAACATCACAGAGCTGTGCTGGAGGTGAGAGGGGCTTCAAGAGAGATGAGTGGGACCCAGAAGCCTTGTTGCAACTTGTGGACTTTTAGAATTTAGTCTTATTCTCCAATTAAAAAGTAAGAAATGGGTTATTTTTCTTCCTCCTCCTCCTTGTCCACTTCTTCTTCCTTCTCCTCTTTTTTTTTTTTTTAAGTGGGTGAAAGTGAAGTAGAACTAAGAATAATATTACCTGAGATACAGAAAATGGTTTTTTTTCTTTTTATCACTTTAGGCCACTTGGCTTAATATTTATTCTGTTGGCTATATATGTTTTATTTTATGTGCTAAACATTTTGATAAAAATAGTGATACAACCCAGCCGGCGTGGCTCAGTGGTTAAGCTTCGATCTATGAACCAGGAGGTCACGGTTTGATTCCAGGTCAGGGCACATGCAGGAGGCAGGTCAGGGGTGTGCAGGAGGCAGGGGTGTGCAGGAGGCAGTTGATCAATGATTCCAGGTCAGGGGTGTGCAGGAGGCAGTTGATCAATGATTCTCTCTCATCATTGATGTTCCCAGGTCTCTCTCCCTCTCCCTTCCTCTCTGAAATCACTAAAAAGTATAATAAAAATTAAAAAAAATAAAAATAGTGATACGCCTTATTGTTTGATGCATTAACAAATCAGTGGTAGGGGTGAGACGTGGGAGTTTTGTAGGCAAATCCCATCCTAGTACAATATTTGGCAGCTTAAACATTCACCCATTGTTTTAAAAATTATATTTTCTGCTGAACTTGTGCCAGATGCTTCCCAAATTTTGCTGATAAGAATATAAAATGCACATGGTTGTTGCAATCATCAAGTGCAGATTAGATTACATTTATTCCACAAACACAACAAACAACTTTAAACTTAGAATTCTGTTTATGTATCTAGACTGTTTAATAAAATTCCAGATCTTTCCCTGACCATTAGGTTTGTAATGATTATCATTTTTTAAAAAATATTCCAACTACAGGCCCGGTGCATGAAATTTGTGCACGGGTAGGGTCCCTAGGCCTGGCTGGCAATCAGGGCTGATTTTGGGGGCAACTGGCAGGGCAATCAGGACCCCTGCTCGCACCCGCCTTGGCCTGGTGCCACCCACTCGTGGCCCTGCTCCCCACCACCACCGCTGATTGCTGTCTGTGGGGCGACTGGCGGGGCCGCTGGCACTCACCTTGGTCTGTCACTGCCCGCTCACCTGCTCCACCATCCTGCTGCGGTCCCGCTCTCATGGGGCCCATTGGGGCCAGCAGTGTTTCCATTGCCGCCCACTGTCAGCGGTGCATCGCTGATGCCTGCCATGTTCCGCACCACCCCCTGGTGGTCAGCGCATATCTACCTTCCGGCCCGTCAAACTCCTGCCCGTGGGGACAATTTGCATATTGGCCTTTTATTATATAGGATTACGGGGGGTGGGGGGGAGATTTGGAAGATGAGAGCTTGATTTTTGAACTAAGATTAGATGCCTGAAAGTTATCAGTTTATTTACCAGGACCAAGAGTATTTGTATAAGGGAAGGGAAAGGTCAGAGGGAGAAATGAGATGGAGAGTTAGTGAGGGGATGTCACAGTGCAAGGAAATGAGAGAGAACTGTGAGAACTTCCATTCTCATCAATTAAAGGGAAGAGGAGTCTCCAAAATTGAAGTTTTAAGCATTGTATTGGGAGTGGAACCCTTTAAGTTAGGCTAAGAGCATAGGTGGTTAAAATCAGGCCAAATGAGAAAAATGAACATGAGGAATAATTGCAGAATTAAGAGAAAAACGACTTTTAGGATCTTAAATATATGGCTCAGTGTGTCCTTGTGGTTAAGAAAATGATCCCTGAAATAAAGCTGCTTGGGTTCAAATCCTAGCTCCGCCAGTTGCTTGGGGGGTCCATCCGTCACACCTGGAACAGAGCAAGTCCTCTGGAAAGTGTTGTTGAGGACAGTGATGGTGACGATCGATACACTATTCCACAGGAAAATGTGGCCCACGTCGTGTTAATCAAAATAGAGTAATTTGGTACCATTTTCAAATTTGTGATCATTGCCAAGTTGACAGAATAGAGTAGAATACTGGGTAAACTGTCTGTGGTACTATTTTTAATAGAATTAAACCAGAAAGGTTAGGTGCTAGAGCACACAAATTAGTAATCTAATTAAATCACCTTCGAAAGGGACAGACCGTGTTAACAGCAGTCAGATTTGTTATTACAGAGCAATTATGCGAGGGAAATATTGAAAGATGCCGTGTGTCATTGCCAGATTTTACACAATTCATTTTACACCGGCAGAGAAGTGTAAGTTAACCAGTTTGATAAGCTAAAAGCTCCTTTATTAAAATGTTTTCATTTATATAAAGGGAGCAACACTGTTGAGAATTAAAAAAAAAAAATTGCTGGCGCACTGAACGGCATTCATTTATGAACTCACTCGCCCCAGTCACTCTCACTGGGGCCGACTCCAGTGCCACGTGACCTAATTTGTGAGGTTAAAAAACAGTTTCTGGTTTGGACATTTTGTACATCTCCTTAAATCACTCTCAAATGAAATGATTTCCACGTGGTACCAAATGATTATTTGGTCACATTTCATATTCAAAGGATGTAAATCGTTTATGAAATATCAGAATGTTCGCAGGACTAGTGAACAGTTGCTTTGTTTTTTTCTTTTCCCCCTCTTGGTTTCTGGCCTTCACAAAGATAGGAAACTTTTCTAGGCTCCTAACTATCGTGTTCTTCCGACTGGACACATCCCAAATTCCTCAGCCTTCTGTACCCGGCCCCCTGGGCTACATTCCAAGCGAGTCAGTCTCACCCTCGGAGCCCGAGGACAGAGGGCTACCCCAACCTCTCTGTGCCCCGCCTCCTGACGTGTAAAATAAGGGTTCATCAATGCCTCGTGATTTGATTGTGGGGAATGCGTGCCTGTTTTTATACGAATAGATATCACAGTACCCAGCAGAGATACACGCAGTCACTAAGGTGTCATTGCTTTATTTTAATTTTAATGTGTCTTTAAGGATAGCAGTCATTTGGTCTAGCTCACTGAAGTACACTGATATCTATTTGAACAAGTCTCTTTAATACATGATTGGTGTGTGTGTGTGTGTGTGTGTGTGTGTGTGTGTAAAACAGTAAGGGTTCCTTGACAAATTATTTATATTTTGCTAGAACAGAGGGGAAAATGGTTTTACACACATATTCATATAGGTGACAGGAATTAGTGTCTTTTGGGTAGTCATCTGTGTAAGGGTATAGGGCATAGATTAGGATTTTGAATAAAAGTATCCTAAGACGGATGAATATCAAGATGAGAATTTCATAAAGTATCCCAGAGCCTGGGACTCTCAATTCAAAGCTCTTTCAATTGTATGCCAAAAACAGACACTAATTCCTGTCACATATGTGTAAGCTAATTGTTATGGGAGCATGGAGGAGGTGACACTTGTTTTGGGTTTTGAGGGAAGAATAAGAGTTTAATGTGAGCCGAAACCGGTTTGGCTCAGTGGATAGAGCGTCAGTCTGTGGACTGAAAGGTCCCAGGTTCGATTCCGGTCAAGGGCATGTACATTGGCTGCGGGCACGTCCCTGGTGGGGGGTGTGCAGGAGGCAGCTGGTCAATGATTCTCTCTCATCGATGTTTCTAGCTCTCTATCTCTCTCCCTTCCTCTCTGTAAAAAAATCAATAAAATATATATATATATATATATATATATATAAGAGTTTAACGTGAGAAAACAAAAAGACATTAAAAAAATACAAGGAACAACATTGCTCAAGGCATCAAGACACGAGAGAGAGGTCGTGAGGAAGAAGGTGGCTTCTTGAGTGACATATGGGATGGGCATCAATACTGTGATCTGTTTGGGAGTTATTGCTGGATTTATAAGCAAAGACTGAGGATAAATTCTTCCTTTCCAGACAAATGTAAGAGATAGTTACAAGAAAACATAATATTTTTTTGTTGGTGATGGGAAGCTACCGAGTGTTTATACTGATTGTATTACGTATTTTTAAGTAGATTGCCACCGAAGGCCAAAGGTTTGATATATAAGAGGAAAAACAATTAGCAAATGCAATAATAGTGCCTTGGTGTGCACTTCTATTTTCAAGGTTAATTATTTGTTTAATTAAAGCCTTCAGAATCAACCGGAGATGCTATTGCTAGATAAACATGACTGTCTTTGTCCGTGTAAGAATTTTGTGACCGCTTTTTAAAATTTGTCAATAAGATTTGGCCTTTTTCACTTGGGAGACCATATCATGTTTGCATTATTTTCTCTTGCAATTGCTGATTATAGCTGCATTTTACAAATGAGGGGATTGAGTGGTATACAAAGGTCCCATATCTAGAAAGTGGTAGAGCCAGGATCTGTGCTCATGCAATTCTGTATTCTTAAAAAAAGTAGCTCTCAAGATGTTATGAGAGATTAGATTGGAATTCGAGGTGGGGAGGTTGCTCTGGAAGCTGCTGAAATTGCCAGGACTGAGAGGGTGACGGGGGACCAGAGAAACACATGAGGCCAGGGGTCATTGTCAAATGGAACCAAGAGCGTGTGATGACTCAGTGGGGAAAAAGAAGGTGTTGATGTTGATTTCTAAGGCCTACATGTTGTTTTTCTCTAGATTTCCCTACAACAGGGAATGCAAAGGAAGCATGGAATTGGATGGAAAGAGTGATTCGTGTTTGGGGTTGGGTTGAGCAGACCAGGCCATCGCTGGCCTTCTGCTGGGGAGCACAAACCAAAGAGCCGAGTCTCTTATCGCGTTTATTGATGACTTGAACATACTCTTTAGGTTTCCTTAAGTGACTGTTTCCAGTGTTGGTCTCACAGCAGTTACCGTATATTGAGGGTTTGTTGTTGTTGTTACTGTTGTTGTTTTTTGCTGCTTTGACAGAGAAGTAAAAGCGTGCTCATAATTTATGTCATGTGCCATGGCCACTAGAATGTAGGCTTGGCCAGAGACCCAAGAGGTAAAAATCACAATGAGCCTTTCCTGCTTCTATGTTTGAACTACATTGTGGTGTTCGCTGTGCACCGCCCATCATCGAAAATTCGATCTAAGGGCACCCCTGTCTGACTCTTCTTGCTAACCGCTGCTCACTAGGATGTAAGATGTTCCTCAGACTCCCCTGAGCCCCACCACATACTTATCTTATTGAAAGCCAATGGGGTTCTTGTGATGTTGGCTGTGACTGCAGAGCTGACCGCCTTTCCCTCCGATGTTCTCTGCAGAATCTGCCTCTTTGGGAGCCAGGACCTGTGAGGATGACCTGACGGAGCAGCCGCTGAGAGTGACCTCAGGTAATTGGTCTGTTCCTTCTCACAATCATGTCTGTCTGTCCTACAATTGTTATTCTCGTCGTTTATGTAATGCATGGATCTCTGGAGCTGCTCCAATTAGATTTGATCAGATTCCTTATAGAAACAAGTTAATAGCAAAAGCAAATATATCTGTATATTTGGATGCCTATGTAAAGTGACTTTTTAAAGATTGAGTAACATCTGCTGGATAATTTCTCACATCTGCATTTGTACATTATGAAGTTTCACCGAAGTGGTCAGTTTTATACAAAGGATAAGCCAGAAAGCCAGATATTATTTTTACACAATTAAAAAAACCTGGTTGGTGGAGTTATTTTTGGCAGTCAATGGGCTGATTGGATTTTGTGTAGCCATGTCAACACATTTACTATTCCCTGTGCTTTGTGTGTATATGTGTATGTTAAAAAAATGGCAGCCAGGCCTTGTTAGCTGCATTATATTCAGATAATTTAAGAGGAAACGCACCCATGTTGCTACAACACACCTCATTTATTTCTGCTATATAAACATGATCCCAGTTCCCAGATTTATACAATTGAAATAATAATGTGTTATATAGAACAAAAAAATGATTATAAAAAGTCCTTCGCATTCATAATGGGGTATTGAAATACTTTACAAAACACACACACACACAAAAAAAATGAACAGTTTTGCAAGTGAAAACATTCCTGCAATATAAAGTCAGGATTTCCATCAAAAATTATTCAGTTTACTTTCACCTATGCATCTCTCATAAAAACCTTTTTATTACATATGTTATTTTTTCCCCTAGAAAACTAGAGAGCATACTTAAGATAAAATAGCACAAGCCCAATTTGCCTTCCTCACCTCAAATCAATGAAAAGATTTCATGAATGACCTGATTGGAAATAATAGGGCAAAATCAAGACTATGACCAAAATTGTCAAACTAAAAAGATACCACTCCCTATCAACTTATTTATTTATTGTCTTTGTTTACAAAATCTCCATCTTTAGTCTCTCAGAGAAACTTTATATTTAGATGTCCCCATGCCTTCTGCGTATTTCCATGGAGATGTTCTACAGGGAAGTCAAATATAACAAATTCCAAATTGAACTTCTCTTTTCTGCAAAATCATTTCTTCTCCTCTTTTTCTTCATTTCAACTGATGACATCATGCCATAGACCTAGTTACCCCGGGTAAGAAAAGTAGGAGTCATCAACTTCACTCAAAATATTAGTGCCAGTGACTGCGGGGCATAAGTCTTGAATAAGACTTTTGAACAATATGGCTATACCAATAGGTAAGTTATTTGCCGATTGTGGTAAATGAGATCCAGGAAGTAAGAGAGGGACAGTGCTGGAGCAAGGTGTCAGGTGTGGTCCCCAGGAGGAGGGTGTGATGACATCTGCTGAGCAGACACCTTCATGGCCACTGGATTTCACAGCTTGGAAGCTGTTGGTGGCTTTGAGAAGAACAAGTGGTGTGAAGTCAGACTGGAGGGTTGAATAATGAATTTACTTTTAGTAGAAAGAGAAAATGCAAGGACACCCAAACCAATCCAAACAAATACTCCATTTCAAGTTCTATTGGAGGGGAACAGAAGAATGATACAGCATCTGGGCGCTTCCTCTTCTTCTTCAATTTTGCATCCTAATTTCAATTTAGTGTTTTAGCAAACCTGTGTTGCCTGCCTACTTTATTCCAGGCACTGTTCCAGGTGCTCTGGCACAAGGAGCAATAAGATAATCACTATTTTCAGTAAATGTGTAGCTATTAGGGAAAATAGGCATAGTACATGGATAATTTCCAAATACTATGGTAAGTTGTTTGACATCCATGTACAGAAAAAAGAAGAAAATCTTATTCAGAAACATTAATCCCAATTCAAGATTTAGGTAAGACTTTTTGGATAAAGAAATAATTAATAGTAATAACACAGCCAGCATTTCGAAACACTTAGTTTGTGTTAGGCTATGTGCTGACTAATTTTTAAATATTATCTTACAACAAACCAATGAGGTAGACGTTATTAATTCCATTTTTACAGATGATGAAACTGGAATTTCCCAAGCTGGGCTTGAAGGAAAAAATGGATATATAGTGGAGAGAAGTTGTCCTAGATAAGACAGGGAAATATAATGATATGTACAGGAAGGCAACATTAATAACAGTCACGTGTTTCTAGAATAGTGGTTCATGAAATGTGGTCCTTGGATTAGGAGCATCAACTTCACCTGGGAACACAGAGATGTAAATTCCCCCCTGGCCTCCCTCTAAACCGACTGAATGATAAATTCCAGGGGTGGAGCACACAGTCTGATTTCTAACAAGTAGAACAGGTGACTCTGATGATGCAATTTAAAAGTTTTTATTGATTTTAGAGAAAGAGGAAGGGAGAGGGAGAGAAAGAGAAATATTGATGTGATGTGAGAAACATCAATTGGTTGCCTCCTGCACACACCTAGACCGGGGACTAAACCCACACCCTGGGCTTGTGCCCTGACCAGAAATCGAACCTGTGACCTTTTGGTGCACAGGACAATGCTCAGCCATCTGAGCCACAGCCATAAGGGTGGGTTGTTGTTGTTGTTTTAAGTATTAAGTGCTAGGTAAGAAGTGAAAAAAAATGAGACTGGAGTGGTGGACAAGGACCAGGTATCTCGGAGGTATTCTTTGCATGCAACAGAAGCTTGAACTTTTTCTTGTAGTGAGTCACTAAAAGATTTTAGTAGATTTAAGTCGCTCATACAGAGGGTAGATTTGGAGGTTGGTGGTGGGACCGGACAGGGAGAGAGTGCAGGTGTCCAGGGAAGAATTCTTACAAGCCAGATGCCTTGAAGAGATGCTCAGTATATAAAACTGAAGGTATTTAAGTTGCTTACTGTCCTCTGCTTCCTCTTTATATGATTACTTCATGGGCTAAAAAGTGTGCAGCTCCTTTCCTTAGACAGCGGTCTCCAACCTTTCGGACCTCACGGACCACCAGTGGTCCATGGACCACCAGTTGGCGACCGCTGCCTTAGGACTCAGAGAGGGTTCCCAAGCCCACGGTGGGAGGAAGCCACGGGAGCCAAGTGCAGTTGGCTGGCGCCTAGATCAGCAGTGTATCACTGGAGTAGACATGCTCCAAAATGTGTATTAGGATTTTATAGAATAAATTGAGATTATCTAATCATTTTCATTATTCAAATGAAAGTACTCTAAGCTAGTCATTCAAAACATTTCTTTTAAATATAGTTTATGTGTATATACAAAATAACTTTGATAAGATCATCATTTTATCCATACTAAAAATGCTAGGGGAAATTCATTGTACTGAACTTCTATAAGACTACAGTATTATTTCAGAACATTTAAAAATAAAAATGTATTACTATTTGTCTGAAAACTGAGAAGTTCTAATGGGACTCCGGTGTTCATTTTAAGCTTAAGTACATTCATATCTTAATGTTTAATATATGAATAAATATTGTGTTTTTTATATTACATGAAGCAAAAGAATAAAGATATATATGCGGTGAAAGCAACAGCATTATGAAATGTTATAATACTTTTATTAGGATTACATGTACTACATTAGTGAAGAAACTTATTGGTGAAAATGACAGCTGCATTAGCATCTTTGGGCATTTTATGTAAGTTAGTATCTTTATTTTGGAATTTTACGTAATTGAATTTATGTCATTTCCCTCAGTTCTACAGCATCCCTTTAACACATTTAATGTCACATATGTATTTTTGTTTATTGGTTCGTTTCCTACAACGCATCTTACACTTGATGGCATTTTACATGGAGGAAACTGGTACTTGAGAATCAGAACACAGCCACGCCTCCTGCAACCCCAACTCCAAGCTACAGCTTTCCTGGGGAGAGAGTGGTTTCTCCACATTAATACTCCCAACTCTGAAGTCTATTTATAAAGTGAATGTCAACTTAATTTCAAAAACTCTAAGAACCAAAGCGAGCCTTTTTTTTTTTTTTTTTAGACTCGTATGAAACTTTATGGCGGTGGATATAAGTTACCCTTTGATTATTTTTTGCATGATTAAAAATTTGCAAAGTTCTACGGCTCCAAAGTGCCCACCTGTAATAAACAGCTCTCGCCTCCGAAACCACAAAACAGGTCTGAATTGCTGGAGCATTAGAGCTAATTGCCTGCCTACTTCAAAGGCAGAGCCCGAAAGAGCAGGGGTGTGTGGGGTGGGGGGGGGGAATGTCCCAGCAGCAGAGGCGGTGCGGGCACAGCCAGCTCAGGAGGGTCTGACTTGTGGCTTGGACGAGCCGGGCAAAGTTATGGCCTCAGAACTGCTGTTTGCGATTAAGTTGATGGCAGTCGCTCCGTGCTGCTGACACAGGCTTTGTTCACATTCAGATTTCTCAAACTGTTGCCAGGGTCAGGCGGAGGTCAGACACCACGGTGATGTATAGAGGGACATGTCTGGGAATTTCTCTCGCCCTTAAAACACACACTAGAAAATGAAGAATCGGACCCTGCGAAAAAGCATGTGATGAGACCCAGATTACACTGTAGTTTTTCTTGGAGTACCTTCATAATTTTCATTCTCTCCTCCTGACACCCCATGTTTTATTAATGGGCGTTGCGATAGCCCTTACCATTTTATGTCCCCTCAAGATAAGGACACCGGGCCCACGGTGACACTTCATTTTCCAGCCCTGGGGGAAAGGCTCAGTAAATCTACTCCAAGAAGTCTCGCCTCCCTTCCCCAGGACTAGCCGGAGAGTAATTGCCGTGGGCTGTCACAGGTCGAGGCCTGCCACCGGATGTCACGTCACGTGTGTGGACTTGGCAGGGACACGGCCCAGTCTGGTCATGATCTCCGCCACCCACCCTCCCTCACCAAGCCAGCCACTGTCCCCTCTCAGCCTGGCCTCACGCTGGGGGCAGGAGCCTGGGTTTGATCAGGGATGACCATGGTTGGTGAAAGCAGGCCGGGGCCCTGACGAGCGTCCGTTCTCTCCTTCCTAAAGTACAATCTCCGCGTGGATTTGCCTGAAAGGGGCACTTCCCCCAAACCCTCAGATGCCTGACGCCTCTGCAAGGAACTCCCCACTGCTGTTGTTCAGCAGCAAAGAGCAGACCCGGAAGAGATGGGCTTGTGGGGGCTGTTGAGGATGGAGCGCAGGGCCTGGTTTCCCCTGAGCTCACGGAGCTGCCCCGTCGGAGCCCGGCCCCGTCCCCTGCCCTCACAGCAGCAGAGCGGGGTGGGCAGGGGAGACACTCAATAGCATTCCGTGTGTGTGCTCAGCTGCTACACATGACGGTGGATATTTCATTCTGCTGTCAGAATGTTATTAATAAAACATGGGGTGTGGAGAGGGCCGCGATTCCCCCTTTCAATCACTAGAGCATTTGCAATGAAAATTTTATGCAGTGTGTAATTTTCAGTTAATGCTTGACACTTAAAATGTCCATAGCAGCGTTTTGTATGGTTATTGAAGGGTTAATTGTATCATGTTCTCCGCATAAAAGCTCTGCTTATCAAAAGCAAATAGACACGTGTATGCATATGTGGTGGTGACCTTTTGCCTTTCCAGGGTTAATTTATATGGTCATTAAAGATTTTATGAAATTGAGCAGCCGGGTGCTTCAAATCCCATTTTACCTTCTCCTCCTCATGTATGTAATTCCTACCTGGACCGGGGGAATATGATTTTTATTTTTTATTATTTTGTGCTGCCGGGAAAACAGCATGCCCTGCTGTGGGGAGGTGCAAGTCTGGCTATCTGGCATTACTCGGATTGCTAAAAATTCATTAAAATGTGACATCAGCACAGTGAGAGACAAATGATCACAGGCTAGAGGAGAACAGTGGGCCTTTCACGGATTAGTGCTGCCCAGATCCAGCACGGAGGCTAACTGCATAAACAGATTAACCCACCGGCAGCGGCACACCTAAGATTTACAGAATAATTAAATAGGGTTGAGTTACTATGAGGATTTCCATGTAATCTAGCTGGTGTGAACCCGTGAATGAGGTGTGGGGTGATGTGGTTGTCATAGAAGAAATAGACCTTCTTATGTCCTGTGCCCTGTATAGCTCCCCCTATGGAGAAAAACAAATCCCAGTGCAACTGAACTTTTGAGATCTTACTCCAAAGAATTCCTCTGGGGTCCAGGGACTGAAGGCAGGAGTGACACCTGTCCTATAGTTAACCCATCATTATCCCATTTTTTCATGAGGGATTTTTTTTTTCTAGGAATTTGCCATCTATCCAAGTCCGTGGAACAGGGGCCATGTGGCTTAGAAGCTTCTATTATGACAGAACTGCCTCACACCCGTGTTTCCAGCTTTCCTGGCTTCACCTGTGCTGAAAATGATTTCTTTTCTTGTAGTACAGGCCCATGTTCTCAGTGGATATACAAGAAGTTGCTTGAGATAAACATTTGCACTGGTACCATCATCAGGTTCTGAGGTTTTGAATAAATGTATGTTCTCTTTTGAGAAGGGGTGTCTGCAGATGATTCAGAGGTGACCAAGTCTGTAAATGGTCACGTAATTATTGGAGTGTGCATTTGGTGGGGAGGGGTTCCGATCCTACTGACCAGTCTGCCTTTCTGAACAGAAGAACCAAGTGAGGAGGCAGAAGGACCGCTTAAGCCGACACCGGCGGCCGAGGAGGATGAGAAAGACACAAATGAGAGAGACCCTGGTGAAGGCAAAAACTCCTCCAGTAAAGACCCCGGTAAGATGCTAGACCCTTTCCCCTTCCTCCCCCCACCCCACTCCCCAAAATCAGCCCTGCCTTCCCCCCATCCCCACACTTACTAAAAGCTTTTATTCATTTGAAACTAACATTTCCACTACTATCCATCGCATGTGCATTTTGCATGTGACTTCTATCAGTAGCCTCCCATTGACCTATTTTTAATCATAACCATCTGACAGAATAGATGTGGGTAAGTTGAAGAATATTACAGGACGACCAGCAAGATTATTTTTTAATCAAATCAGTTTGTGTGCTTGTAATTTTTTAAGCGCCTTTCATTAATCTTAGCTATACTTGTGATTCCTCTGATGGCATATTAATTTTTCATAAGCGCAGGATTAGATATCACTTGGATTTTTTCATTCAATCACAGGCACCCTCCCCCACACCAACCACGTAACCCTAAAAATAAATGTTATTTTTCTTGTCTTTTTTTTTTTTTTTTACAACGTACACTCAGGAATTTGCCCTTTTTAAGGGCATCTATTTGAAGCATTTCAAATGAAATCCAGTGAAAAAAGTTTACAGATGATTCAGCCTAAGAAAGAGGAAATATCATTGAAAAGGGATTAGATGCTGGGTAATTTTGATCTTCTAGAATAGACAAATCCCAGTAATGAAAGCTACTGTCTCTGAAAACAAACCTTCATGTCATGACATTTACTTGTGCACAAACAAACCCTAGGCCAGCATCTGGTGCGGATACCTAAGGCTTTTCCTGTGTTTGATTTGGCAAATATATGACTTCATCCATACTTTGTATGTATGAGATGGAAATCTACGGTTGCGATGAATAAATATTGCATTGGCTACTTTTGCTGCACGCTATACCTAGCTTTATTATGTTGGGCTCATTGAAGCAGGAGAACTGCTGAAACAGGTTCAAGCCTATTAGTTTCAGGTAGTCATCTATCTTTTCCTTGAGTTCTAGTGACAGTCTCACATAAAGAAGCTGATTTTCACTATGGAGACATTGGGTTGTGCAAAAAATATGTATCTACCATTTTTACGTGCAAGTCAATTTAAGCCTGAATTACCCCGCATTTGTAATTCAGTCATCTGCATGTCTTGGTTTTTGTATTCCCTTCAAAAATGACTCCCCAGGCCTCCCTGCTCCCACCCCAGGCCTCTCGATGTTAAATTCCTCTCAGGAGTCCAGTGGGAAAGCGCCACTGTGATTCGGGCCGAGGATCTAGTGGTGAACATATGATTCCAATTTGACTTAAACAAAGAAGATGTGAGGTTGGTACTGAGCTGAAAGCAATGTGAAAAAGATGCCATAGCTGTGTGTTAGGAACTCAGCTCTTGGGGTTACTGACCAGGAATTTGAAGTACCTGGCAATTGGTTAAGGTCAAGGGTAGTGCCTCTGAACCTCATTTGAAGAGCTGGAAATGGCAAGGTAGTCGGTTGATTCACTCTGGAGGATGGACCTCATCAGGGCTCGCTGCTTGCCTGTTTGCTTCTGGAAGGGCAGGGTCAGTGGTGTTCAGTGGTGTCCCTCTCACAGTCATAGAGGAGCCCCACCCCACCCCGCCCCAGCCTTCAGAAGAACGTGTGAAACACAGATAGCACATTCGTGTTACACTGAATGCTCTCTGATACTCAGGTGTGTGACGTTATGCTTGGTTTTAAATATCGAACACCCTATAAAGGGTGGATTCTGGAATCTCTTGAAAATGGCTCCAATCTTACGTTGAGGGAGGAGTCTTACCTGGAACAACACCTCAGACACAGGCACTCCATCCCCACCAGTACCAGTCACTTCTTTGCATAAATAATGGGCTCATCACTCCCTAACGGCCTGATGAGTGATTGTCCCTTCTTAGGTGCCTAACGCTACCATTGAAACAGGACTGGAGCGGAGGAGAGGACACGGTATGGCGTAATGGGAGTGGTTTAAAACCCATTTTATCCCCACAGAAACGCCTCCCCGGTATATCTAAAGGGGTAAAAATGAACTTTAAAACCAACTAGAAGAAATTACTGAGATGCAAATATTTAGCCTTGAAACCTCCAGAATTCAAGTCAGTTCTTGCTATTGACAACTGAGATGAACTTTTAACCAAGTTTTCTGCCTTCTAAATTGAATCTGATTAAGTGAAAAAACTATTACATCTTCCTTGTAAATATTGCTAAAGATCGAATAACCACTTATGTATATATTGTTTTTCTTCTTATGTCAGTTATAAATGTCAAAAAATACAAGCAAAATTAATCACTCTCTTAATGTGTTAGATGGGAAAACAGCGTGTCTCCACTTCAGCACTGAATTTTTGAGACAGGAAGGAATTAACACGCGTTAGAAAGACCCTGCTTGTGTAAGCTGTTGTGTAGCGTTGCGGACATTAATCTCCAGGACTGGAGCTTTCAAAATGGGACTTGGCAATATGCAAGTTGTATTTGTTGAATATTCATTCATAATAGAAAAGCCTCCTAATGCCTCATTTATATTGTCATTTAAATCTAGTGCCACTTTAGATTAATTATAATCCAAATTACAGCTCTGTGCAGTACAAGAATTAATATAGAGTTTATCCAGATTAATACATTTGCATTGAAAATGTAATATGTCTCTGCCATGGCTAAGGGGACCACTTTTTAATAAGGGAGTAAACACGAGGAAAGATGGAAATTAACCTTCATTATTGCAATTAAAATTATCCTTTCATTCCAGTCTCATTAGAAAGAATACTGTACTGGTAATTATAATTTGGAATTATTTGGCGTTGAATAACCTCTTCTGTTAATATTCAAGTTTTATAGTATTCAAATATTATCAAATACATTGATTCATAAAATATTTAAAAATAACTCAGTATTTTGTTTTATTGTTTTTTTCTTCAAGATTTGCTTTGAGTACATATATGTTACTGGATTTTCCTCATTTATTATGAGTATAAACCATTTTTCAACCTTCTGTATTTTAGGGATTGAAAATTATTAAGTAGGCAGCATCTGAATGGAAAGGAATTATGTCATTTTTATATTGCTATCTCATGCAAGTTACATAATCACATAGCTGACAGATAATCATTGGCTCATCTATTTGGCAGTGCTTGCTTGTAATTGGACTTCATTTCTTAGTTTAAAGATGTTAAAAGGGCATTGTTTTTTGAGGATATTGTGATGTCCTTAAATAACACAAAATGAATTATGATATCACCTAAAATTTTTCTCTAGGGTATCAAACTGGGTTTATTTCAAATAAAATTTCAGGCATAAACTATGAGTAATCCCAGAACTTAATCAAAACTCTCCTAAAATTGGCCCTTATTTAATATATTTCTAGAATAAAACAATTCAGAGAGAGAACTCAAAGTTGAGTCCTTGTAATTTACCAGGAAGGCCATAGTCCCTGAGATCGCACCCCTTTGAAAAGGAGAAAAAGCACACAGTCATGAAATGTAATTTCCATCACTTTGCAAATAACCTGGATGACCTGCCTATCCTTATGAGTCTGTTTCTGTCATATGTTATTCCAGCTCAGCATTCTTGCTTCTTCCTCTCAATGGCATGCATTTCCGGGGTGCCTAGATACAGCTGGGGATGGTGGAATCTAACTTGTATTTATAACTTCTTTCTAATGTAAAATTAAATGGTCTTTTCACAGTTTCTAGCTTTCCTAAGATCATGGTTTAATTAAGTTAATTACACACAAAAAATATTGAAGTTGACCTATATATGGGGTGGAATACTATAGGCAACAGCCATTGCAATAGCTATGAAATGACCCTAAAACTTTTATTTTCTTGATGCAGCACGAATGTCACTAAATTCAAAAGCAACTACATCATTAATGAATATTAATAAACATAAAATAATATGGATTAATTATACCAAATATGTACCCCAATTTTATAGTATAGTTTTAGTAAAATTTCTCATAGCTTAAAATCAGTGTTTTTTGATCCTGTGCAGGACCAATATTAGAATATTTATGCTCATGATAATAAAGCCATAGCTGCTCATTAAATAGATTTAAAAGTTTCTAGAAGGTTTTTTCCTATTGCTGATACCCCACAGGGTCTGCAAGCAACAAGAGTCATGGAAATTCTCTTTTAATTTGTGTGTGACAGTCTTTGATAGCATAGGGAACTGGACAAGCTAATAATTTGGTTGTCTCATTCTACCATGTGCACAAAAGAATGATAAGGGAATATGAGAGTATTATATTCTTAAAGGAGCATATACTTAACCATTAATGGGGGACTTAAAAAAATCTTCCAGTCTCAAAGAAGAAAGCAAGGGATAAACATTCCTGATGTAAATGACAATCACTTTACACTGACATTTTAAGCCCTAAATTTTATTTGAAAACACTATCATATTATTTTCTTGAATATTTTAGCACTTTAAATACAACACCACAAAGTATATTCTGCTTTTTTAAAAAAGTTATTTTTGATGCCATCATTAATTATGAAATAAAAATTCCTATTTTTGACATATCTTTGGATATGAAATATTTGGATTGTGTTAAATCGATATAATGAAGTTCTTCAGTCTATATTCAAATTTAAGTTCATTCAAATACAAATGTGATCAGTTATTTTTTCAAATATCTAGAAGGAACCTAAATTTCTCCAAGGCATCTGTAGATATAGGGCACATGTAACAATTCAAATGAAATCTCATGTTTGTGAGTCTAGAAATCAGTATAATTATTTGAAAACATCACCAAATCTGTACCTATCATGATTGTCATTCTGTCATTGAAAGTCCACTTTAATTTTGGTGTCCTCAGAGTCCAAAATTTAAAATGCTTACTTTTAAATTTCTTTTAAAATTAAAAATTTCTGAAAAGTTTATATGGTTTAAACATGTATCATCTCTAACCAGGATTGAAAAAAGAATGTAGTTTTTAGTTCCTCTTTACTTTGTTTCCATAACATCCTTGACCTTATTGTTAAATTAAAACTGGGCTATTTTGCAATAAGGTGCAATTTGTTCATTTATATGAACCGTATGTGGATTGAAAAAAAAAAATCAAGATAAATCTTCATGCACAGCATACAATCAGATTACGCCCAGACTCTATATTCACGCGGGGTCTGATAGCAATCAATGGTTTAGCTTCATTGCATTTCAACATGTATTTGCACCCAGTTGTCCAGTGATAGTATCCTCACCCTGGAAATAATTTAGTTGCAAATTGACTGGAAGATGGTGAAAATTGAAAGTTAAAATTAGAAATACTCATAATAAACAGCAGAAAAAAGGTCAGATGACGCGGTGCTATGATGAGATTGGAATGGCTGGTAAATGAGGTTTTGTGTTTGTCGTGAAATGTATGTGACATGCCTACCCAATGTCGCTGTAATATCCAGCCTCACAGAGGAGATTATCGGGAAAATTGATGCTGGAAAGAATTTTCTGTTAGATTGGGAAATTAGAATCACACTCTTTCTCTTTGATGTGTGTGAGGCTCCTATACGTGACATTGCTTATCTAGGCAAAATTTTAAACCCCCTTAACACCGAATATTTGGATTAACCTCATAAAACAGCCATCTTCTTGAGATGTGAACTCCAAATGTTATATATGCAGCCAAACATGTAAAGCAAAGAGTAAGTCACAAAAACAGCAGGAGACATGTATAGTTAATGTTTAAGTCTTAGATTCACCACTTAAAAATGCTATCTTTGTTTCTGAATTATAAGTAGCTCTTCTCAGAATTTTGCAATGTTTCCCGTGATCAAGAATTTTAGAAAAAAGATAGGCAATTAAACATTAGGAGCAAGAATTATTTTCTAAGTTAGCCTTTGTGAATGGAAGTAGATTTGCTTTCATGTGATAAAGGCAGCCTGAGACGCCAGTGAGCACGTGTTATTGATGAGTCTTTCAAGGTCACCGAGGGTTATCTAAACATGAGACAGGAGTACATTTTAAAATATATTTATAAAGTCCACTTAGTCGGTGGACACAAAGAAGGGTGCGTCTTGCCTTTTGAGATTAGCATCATTTATAAGTGCTTGTCCAGTTCCTTTTGTGGTTCGGTGGGTTTAGAGTCAGCGCTAGATGAAAAACATAGAATCCTTCACGTTTGACGTTGTTGGTCTTTCGAAGTTGACGCGTTCTGTTTTTTTGGGGGGTGGAATCAGGAATAATCACACCAGAAAAGGAGCTAAAAGTCAGTGTGGCGGGAGTGACCCAGCCGCTCCTGCTGGCAAAGGAAGAAGATGTCACAACAAAACGGTCAAAAGCTACAGAGGACAATAAATTCTGTCACGAACAGGTAAATACGCTTTTTCCTCCCTTTGCTACGTAAACCCATTTTTTATTTTAATTTTACTTATTATTACTCCCGGTAGTGTCAGAGCCCCCAACGATTCCATGCTGTTGAAACGTAGACCTTGTGATGGGTGACAAATGAGCCCTCGGTATTACTGCTGATACTCTGAAGCCCTCAGACTAACAACAGCATGCGCCATGTCTGTTCGCTGTCTTCCAGTTCTATCAGTGTCCTTATTGTAACTACAACAGTAGGGACCAAAGTCGCATCCAGATGCACGTCCTGTCGCAGCACTCGGTGCAGCCGGTGGTCTGCTGTCCCCTCTGCCAGGACGTCCTCAGCAACAAGATGCACCTGCAGCTGCACTTGACGCACCTGCACAGCGTCTCCCCGGACTGCGTGGAGAAGCTGCTCATGACGGTAAGGACCCCACGTGTTGGCGTGCGTGTGACGTAATCTCTGGAAAGGTAGCAACACCAAATCTGCACTTGAACGGTCCGTAGCGATGTATTTCTTCCTCGTGACGCAAAGCTGTCTCCCTGACCGTGTTACAGAAATCGCAGTCCAAGGCCCCTCTGTTGTCTCTTTGGCTAGGGAACTAAATATGATACGGGCATAGATTGTTCAGTAACATGTATTTTACAGTCTCGTGTTTATATCTATAATGTTAACCAGATGAGTCACATGGACACACCGAGTTTCAAACTTTCTTGAGTATCAGGATGAAGACATACTAGTAGACCTACAAAAACAGTTTTAGCCGAAACCGGTTTGGCTCAGTGGATAGAGCGTCAGCCTGCGGACTGAAAGGTCCCAGGTTCGATTCCGGTCAAGGGCATGTACCTTGGTTGCGGGCACATCCCCAGTAGGGAGTGTGCAAGAGGCAGCTGATTGATGTTTCTAACTCTCTATCCCTCTCTCTTCCTCTCTGTAAAAAAATCAATAAAATATATTTAAAAAAAAACAGCCGAAACCGGTTTGGCTCAGTAGATAGAGCGTCGGCCTGCGGACTCAAGGGTCCCAGGTTCGATTCCGGTCAAGGGCATGTACCTTGGTTGCGGGCACATCCCCAGTAGGAGGGTGTGCAAGAGGCAGCTGATCGATGTTTCTCTCTCATCGATGTTTCTAACTCTCTGTCCCTCTCTCTTCCTCTCTGTAAAAAAATCAATAAAATATATTTTTAAAAAAAAAAAAAAGGGAAAGAAAGAACACAGCATCGTAATGGTGTTGATCTGAAATTGGAAGGGCGAGCAGTGGCCTGTAAGAGCCGCGAAGTGGCAGCTTTGGCTGGAAAAACCTGAGAGAGATGCAGCTGCCCGACGGCAGATGTGGTGGCGTCTTTGAACGTTGGGGTACCTTTGACATGAGCCCCTTTGGTCTTCACAGGTGCCTGTGCCCGATGTGATGATGCCAAACAGTTTGCTGCTGCCCGCAGCTGCCTCTGAGAAACCCGAGCGGGACACGCCCGCAGCCGGCACAGCGGAGGGCTCTGGGAAGTATTCGGGTATGCCCGCCTGTGACTGTGTCTGCGGAAAACACGCTTCAGGGCTTGCGTTTGTGGTGGTGCATGAAGGTTTTCACTATCAAAGAGTCAGAACAAAGGCACCGGGAAAAATACATCCCAAGAGCCATAGTTTTCAGTGCATATTTAGTGTCTGGCTGTCTGTCACGGCCGAGTGTCAGTGACCACGAATATTCTTGGCTCTAATTCCTGGACACGGAGGCCTGGCCCTCGGTGTCAGGCTGATTGTATGTAGCAGACTAGAATTACCTTTGAGTTCTTTTCTTCTGTATCCTGAAATTCCTCGAGGTCAGAGGTGATTTGATACTCACCTTTGTATCCGCAGTGCCTCTCACAATGCTTGCAACATAGTAGTTGCTCAATAAATATTTCTCTAAGGAATCAATTAAACAGAAACCTGTAGAGGCTCCTACTTTACAATAGTTATCAGCCTGTATGTATCCCTTCTCCCTGTAAGCGATCTGTTTGTGCTTTCTCCCGCACAGGTGAGAGTCCAGTGGATGACAAAAGTATGGCAGGTCTTGACGATGCCAAGGCCAGCGTGGAAATCAAGAGCGAGGAGCAGAAACCAGCTAAAGAGCCCGTGGACGTGTCCGAGTGGAACAAAAACGGCAGCAAGGATGTGAAAATCCCCGACCCCCTGCCAGATCCACTGAGCGAGCAGCAGAAGCGGCAGCCGCTGTCGGTGTCCGACCGCCACGTGTACAAGTACCGCTGTAACCACTGCAGCCTGGCCTTCAAGACGATGCAGAAGCTTCAGATCCATTCCCAGTACCACGCGATCCGGGCCGCCACCATGTGCAACCTCTGCCAGCGGAGCTTCCGCACATTCCAGGCTTTAAAAAAACACCTGGAGGCCGGCCACCCGGAGCTGAGCGAAGCCGAGCTCCAGCAGCTGTACGCCTCCCTGCCTGTGAACGGCGAGCTGTGGGCCGAGAGCGAAGCCCTGGCCCCGGACGACCCTGCCCTCGAGCAGGAGATGGAGAGGGAGTACGAGGTGGACCAGGAGGGGAAGGCGAGTCCCGTAGGGAGTGACAGCAGCTCCATTCCCGATGACATGGGCTCCGAACCAAAGCGGACCTTGCCCTTCAGAAAAGGGCCAAACTTCACGATGGAGAAGTTCCTCGATCCTTCCCGCCCGTATAAATGTACCGTGTGCAAGGAGTCCTTCACCCAAAAGAACATCCTCTTGGTCCATTACAATTCCGTGTCCCACCTGCACAAGCTGAAAAAGGTGCTGCAGGAGGCCTCCAGCCCCGTGCCTCAGGAGACCCACGGCGGCGCCGACAACAAACCCTACAAGTGCAGCATCTGCAACGTCGCCTACAGCCAAAGCTCCACCTTGGAAATCCACATGCGGTCGGTGCTCCACCAGACCAAGGCCAGGGCCGCCAAGCTGGAGCCCGGCGGCCCCGGCCTCGCGGCCAGCGTGGGCGGCCCCGGCCAAGGGCTGTTGGAGGCCATGAGCTTAGCCTCGGTCAGCAGCAAAGATACCCACTTAGATGCCAAAGAATTAAGTAAAAAGCCGGCCCCGGAACTCCTCTCCGCGCAGCCGCCGCACCACCCGCCGCAGTCACCAGCACAGATCCAGATGCAGCTCCAGCACGAGCTGCAGCAGCAGGCCGCCTTCTTCCAGCCCCAGTTCCTCAACCCGGCCTTCCTGCCGCACTTCCCCATGACCCCCGAGGCTCTGCTCCAGTTCCAGCAGCCCCAGTTTCTCTTCCCTTTCTACATCCCGGGCACGGAGTTCAGCCTGGGGCCCGAGCTGGGCCTGCCGGGCTCTGCCGCGTTTGGGATGCCCGGCATGGCGGGCATGGCCGGATCCTTGCTCGAAGACCTGAAGCAGCAGATTCAGACCCAGCATCACGTCGGCCAGACCCAGCTGCAGCTCCTCCAGCAGCAGGCACAGCAGTACCAGGCCCCGCAGCCCCCGCTGCCGTCCCAGAAGCCGCCCCCGCAGCAGCCGCCGCAGCCGCCAGCCGGCAAGCTCCTGAAACCAGACGCGGCCGGCCTGGCGGGGGCCGAGGGCCCGGCCGGGAAGGATGGACCCTCTTACAAGGAGGCCGAAGAGAGCGCGGAGAAGCAAGACAAACCAAAGCAAGAATTTCCAGGGGAAGGGGAAGGACTCAAAGAAGGCAAAGACGCCAAGAAGCCCAAGTCCCTGGAACCGTCCATCCCGCCCCCGAGGATCGCCTCCGGGGCCAGAGGGAATGCGGCCAAGGCCCTGCTGGAGAACTTCGGGTTCGAGCTGGTCATCCAGTACAACGAGAACCGGCAGAAGGTGCAGAAGAAGGGCCGGGCCGGGGACGGGGACGGCTCGGAGAAGCTGGAGTGCGGCACGTGTGGGAAGCTCTTCTCCAACGTCCTCATCTTGAAGAGCCACCAGGAGCACGTGCACGGGCAGTTTTTCCCCTACGGAGCCCTCGAAAGGTTTGCTCGCCAGTACCGGGAGGCCTATGACAAGCTTTACCCGATCTCGCCACCTTCGCCGGAGACGCCCCCTCCGCCGCCCCCTCCTCCTCCCCCGCTGCCCCCAGCGCCCCCTCAGCCGTCCCCCCTGGGGCCGGTGAAGATGCCAAGCTCGGTGTCTGCCCCCCTGCAGGCTCCGCCCCCCACCCCGCCGCCGCCCCCGCCGCCCCCTCCGCCCCCGCCGCCGCCCCCCCGCCGCCGCCTCCCTCGGCGCCCCCGCAGGTCCAGCTGCCCGTGTCCCTGGACCTCCCGCTCTTCCCCTCCATCATGATGCAGCCCGTGCAGCACCCGGCGCTCCCCCCGCAGCTGGCCCTGCAGCTGCCCCAGATGGACGCGCTGTCCGCCGACCTCACCCAGCTGTGCCAGCAGCAGCTCGGCCTCGACCCCAGCTTCCTGCGCCACTCCCAGTTCAAGCGCCCGCGGACCCGCATCACGGACGACCAGCTCAAGGTCCTGAGGGCGTACTTCGACATCAACAACTCCCCGGGCGAGGAGCAGATCCAGGAGATGGCGGAGAAGTCGGGCCTCTCGCAGAAGGTGATCAAGCACTGGTTCCGCAACACGCTCTTCAAGGAGCGGCAGAGGAACAAGGACTCGCCCTACAACTTCAGCAACCCGCCCCTCACGGCGCTGGAGGACCTGCGCCTGGACCCGCAGCCCGCCCCGCTGGAGCCGTACAAGGCGGACGCGTCTTTCAGCAAGCGGTCCTCGCGCACCAGGTTCACCGACTACCAGCTCCGGGTCCTGCAGGACTTCTTTGACACCAACGCTTACCCCAAAGACGACGAGATCGAGCAGCTGTCCACGGTCCTCAACCTCCCCACCCGCGTCATCGTGGTGTGGTTCCAGAACGCGCGGCAGAAGGCGCGCAAGAGCTACGAGAACCAAGCGGAAGCCAAGGACGCGGAGAAGCGCGAGCTGACCAACGAGCGCTACGTCCGCACCAGCAGCCTGCAGTACCAGTGCAAGAAGTGCTGCGTGGTGTTCCCGCGCATCTTCGACCTGATCACGCACCAGAAGAAGCAGTGCTACAAGGACGAGGACGACGACGCGCAGGACGAGAGCCAAACCGAGGACTCCATGGACGCCACCGACCAGGTGGTGTACAAGCACTGCTCGGCCGCCGGCCCGACGGACGCGGCCAGAAACGCCCCGGCCCCCCCGGCGGCCGGCTCTGGCTCCGGGACCAGCACCCCGCTGGTTCCGTCGCCCAAACCTGAGCCCGAGAAGACCTCCCCCAGACCTGAATATCCCACCGAGAAGCCAAAGCAGAGCGACCCCTCTCCCCCTGCTCAAGGTGCCAAGCCGGCCCCACCCTCCGCGTCCACCTCCTCCTCCTCCTCCTCCTCCTCCTCCTCCTCGGACCCACCGCAGGCCTCCTCGGCCGCCCCGCCCCAGCCCCCCAAGCCACCCCCGCTGATGGGAAGACCCCCCTCGGCCTCGCAGACCCCGGTCCCGTCCAGCCCCCTGCAGCTGGCCCTGCCGCCCCTGCAGAACAGCCTACCTCCGCAGCTCCTGCAGTACCAGTGCGACCAGTGCGCCGTGGCCTTCCCCAGCCCGGAGCTCTGGCAGGAGCACCAGCACGTGCATTTCCTCGCTGCTCAGAACCAGTTCCTCCACTCCCCCTTCCTGGAGAGGCCGCTGGACATGCCCTACATGATCTTCGACCCCAACAACCCGCTGATGACCGGGCAGCTGCTGAGTGGTTCTCTGGCCCAGATGGCCCCGCAGGCGGGTGCCTCCCACCCCGCGGCCCCCGCCGCCGTGGCCGTGGCGGCCTCGCTGAAGCGGAAGCTGGAGGACAAGGAGGACCCCAACAACGGCAGCGAGAAGGAGGGAGGCCACAGCGGCGAGGACCAGCACCGCGACAAGCGCCTGCGCACCACCATCACCCCCGAGCAGCTGGAAATCCTCTACGAGAAGTACCTGCTGGACTCCAACCCCACGCGCAAGATGCTGGACCACATCGCCCGGGAGGTGGGCCTGAAAAAGCGGGTCGTGCAAGTCTGGTTCCAGAACACGCGCGCCCGGGAGCGGAAAGGCCAGTTCCGGGCCGTGGGGCCGGCCCAGTCCCACAAGCGCTGTCCCTTCTGCCGCGCCCTGTTCAAGGCCAAGTCGGCCCTGGAGAGCCACGTCCGCTCTCGGCACTGGAACGAGGGCAAGCAGGCCGGGTACAGCTTGCCCCCCAGCCCTTTGATCGCCGCCGAAGACGGCGGGGAGAGCCCGCAGAAATACATCTACTTTGATTACCCGTCCCTGCCGCTCACGAAAATCGACCTGTCGAGCGAGCACGAGCTGGCGTCCACGGGGTCCACGCCCGTGAGCAAGACGGCGGAGCTGTCTCCCAAGCACCTGCTCAGCCCGTCCTCCTTCAAAGCGGAGTGCCCCGAGGACGTGGAGGCCCTGGGGGCCCCTCCCGCCGAGGCCGGGTACGACCCGGGTAAGCCCGACTTCGATGAGACCTCATCCGTCAACACCGCCATCAGCGACGCCACCACGGGCGACGAGGGCAACGCCGAGGTGGAGTGCGCCCTGGGGGGCGGCTCTGCAGACGGGAAGCCGGCTCCGTCGCCCAGAGAGCCCAAAGCTCTTGACGCTTTGCCCAAAGCAGCCACCACGCCCACCGCCGAGGTCTGCGAGGAGAAATTCCTCTTCTCGCTCACCAGCCCCTCCATGCATTTCAACGACAAAGACGGCGGTGACCACGACCAAAGCTTTTACATCACCGATGACCCCGACGACAACGCCGACCGCAGCGAGACGTCCAGCATCGCCGACCCGAGCTCCCCAAATCCCTTTGGGTCCGGCAACCCTTTCAAGTCCAAAAGTAGCGACCGGCCGGGTCACAAGCGTTTCAGAACTCAGATGAGCAACCTGCAGCTCAAGGTCCTCAAGGCGTGCTTCGGGGACTACCGCACGCCCACCATGCAGGAGTGCGAGATGCTGGGCGGCGAGATCGGCCTGCCCAAGCGCGTGGTGCAGGTGTGGTTCCAGAACGCCAGGGCCAAGGAGAAGAAATTTAAAATCAACATCGGGAAGCCTTTCATGATCAGTCAGGGCGGAAGCGAGGGCTCCAAGCCGGAGTGCACCCTGTGCGGGGTCAAGTATTCCGCCCGCCTGTCCGTCCGAGATCACATCTTCTCCAAACAGCACATCGCGAAAGTGAGGGAGACCGTCGGGAGCCAGCTGGATCGGGAGAAGGATTACTTGGCTCCCACCACCGTTCGGCAGCTGATGGCCCAGCAAGAGCTTGACCGGATCAAGAAAGCTTCGGATGTGCTGGGCTTGGCGGTGCAGCAGCCGAGCATGGTGGACAGCGGCCCTCTCCACGGCATCAGCCTCCCCGCAGCCTACCCGGGACTCCCTGCGCTTCCTCCCGTCCTCCTCCCTGGAATGAACGGCCCGTCCTCCTTGCCCGGGTACCCACAGAATTCAAACAGTAAGTCGCTTCAATCTAATCCACTAGTGATGTGAGGCAGCTGATCCCATGTAACTACGAACAGGGCACACCTGAATCGCTTCATTTCAGCGAGTGAAGCCATTGGATAGTTTCAAATAGATATTTCGAAATTGGCGAAAATTAACAACCAGGAAGCAAGTGTACCTGAACTTACGCAGAAAAAATAAAGACTAGCTAGGTCACAGCTAGTCTTAGAAATCTATTCATTATTTATATCATTACATCTTTTTTTTTTTTAATATATTTTATTGATTTTTTTACAGAGAGGAAGGGAGAGGGATAGACAGTTAGAAACATCGATGAGAGAGAAACATCGATCAGCTGCCTCCTGCACACCCCCTACCGGGGATGTGCCCGCAACCAAGGTACATGCCCTTGACCGGAATCGAACCCGGGACCTTGCAGTCCGAAGGCCGACGCTCTATCCATTGAGCCAAACCGGTTTTGGCTATATCATTACATCTTTATGTCTTAGAAACGTTCCTTTTATAGAATCATTTCAATATTGTTTTCAAATGGCATTTTTTAAAAAAATATATTTTATTGATTTTTTACAGAGAGGAAGAGGAGAGGGATAGAGAGTTAGAAACATCGATGAGAGAGAAACATCGATCAGCTGCCTCTTGCACACCTCCCTACTGGGGATGTGCCCGCAACCAAGGTACATGCCCTTGACCGGAATCGAACCTGGGACCCTTGAGTCCGCAGGCCGACGCTCTATCCACTGAGCCAAACCGGTTTCGGCTTCAAATGGCATTTAAGCACAAACATGTGGCATATTGTTTGGTGAACATACTAAGAAAGTGAAGCATTAACGAATACATTTATTGGTATCTTAATTTATGTTCTTTCCAAGGGAGGCTTTTTTATTTGTTTTTTGTTTTCTCCCACTCACATGCCTGGAAGTTCAAAAGTTAAGGGCCTCTAGCCACAGGAATTCACCCACAGTACACCTACCAGTCAATAAAGCTTATATTTAGTTTCACTACTAACAATATGACTTCTGGGACAATTTTTAATTTGATTGTAAAGATTTTGGACAGTAAGATTTTGATTTTTGTAGCAGCCATTGTTGCTTATTATTTAAATTAATGTGCAGCCTTAGAGGTATATTAATATTACTCCATGCCCTCCTACCCCTCGCTCCACCCCAGCCATATAATTAAGTCAAACAAAATTATAAAGCTTTCTGAGGCAACCCCAGAAGATGAATCCAATTCGGTGCTCATTAAGAGTAATGTAATTTGTGCAGGTTCAGAACATTTCATGAATGAGTAAAGGTACGCGGTTCTATTAGGTTAAAACAGTTGAATACAGTGAGCTAGGCAAGGCCATAGCCAAACATATAACAAATGTTAAATGTTTTATATGCTATATAAAAGTTATATATTATGCAAAATAGAAAAAATGGTTCTCATAATTTCTTCTTTAACGTAAGTTTTATTTTTCAAATTAACAGTGATATTTTTTTTTCTTTTTGAAAGGGGATTTTGACATTATAGACTTTTCTAGAATTACATATTTCTAGAAAAAACACATTGGATAGCTTTTTTATTTACACAAATTGAACTTTTACATAAATGTCAAACTTTTCAATCTCATCCTTTTTTTTAAATTAAATCTTTATTGTTGAAAGTATTACATATGTTCCCTTATTTTTCTCCCATTGACCCCTTATAGCCCTCCCTCCCCTCCCCTGCCCCAGGCCTCTACCACCCTATTGTCTGTGTCCATGGGGTATGCATATATGCATACAAGGTCTTTGGTTGATCTCCTCCCACCCACCCATCCTCCCCTGCATTCCCTCTGAGGTTCGACAGTCTGTTCCATGCTTCTATGTCTCTGGATCTATTTTGTTCAACAGTTTATTTTGCTCATGAGATTCTACATATGAGTGAGATCATGTGATACTTGTCTTTCTCTGACTGGCTTATTTCACTTAGCATAATGCTCTCCAGATCCCTCCATGCTGTCTCAAAGGGTAAGAGATCCTTCTTTTTTACTGCTGCATAGTATTCCACGGTGTAAATGTACCACAGCTTTTCTATCCACTCAATTGCTGATGGACACTTGGGCTGTTTCCATATCTTAGCTATTGTAAATTGTGCTTCTATGAACATAGGGATGAATACATTTTTTTCTGATTTGTGTTTTCATATCTAATTTTTTGAGGAAATTCCATACTGCTTTCCACAGTGGCTGCACCAGTCTGCATTCCCACCAGCAGTGTATGAGGGTTCCCTTGTCTCCACATCATTGCCAGCACTTGTCATTTGTTGATGGTAACCATTCTGACAGATGTGAGGTGATACCCCATTGTCACTTTAATTTACATGTCTCGGATGACCAGTGATTTTCAGCATTTTTTTCATATGTCTCTTGGACATCTGTATGTCCACTTTGGAGAAGAGTCTATTTAAGTCCTTTGCCCATTTTTCAATTGGCTTGTTTTCCTTTGGTTAAGTTGTGTGAGTTCCTAGTTTGGATATTAACCCTTTATCAGATGTATCATTGCCAAATACACTGAGTGGCCAGATTATTATGATCTCTGAACGGAAAATAATCTGGTCACTCAGTGTGTGTGTGTGTGTGTGTGTATTAGAGGCCTGGTGCATGAATTCGTGCATGGGTGGGGTCCGGCCAGCCTGGCCAGGGGGAGGGGACATGGGCTGTTGGCTGGCCTGCCTGCTGGTTGAACTCCTGGTCGAGGGGACAATTTGCATATTAGCCTTTTTATTATATAGGATATACACTGAGTAGCCAGATTATTATGTGTTCAGAGATCATAATAATCTGGCCACTCAGTGTAGTTCTCCCACACAGTGGGCTCCCTTTTCATTTTGTTGGTTTCTTTTGCTGTGCAAAAGCCTTTTACTTTAATGTAGTCCCATTTGTTTTCTCCTTAGTTTCCTTTGCCCTAGGACAGTGGTTGGCAAACTGCGGCTTGCGAGCCACATGCGGCTCTTTGGCCCCTTGAGTGTGGCTCTTACACAAAATACCACGTACCCTAATTAAATTAATAACAATGTACCTACCTATATAGTTTAAGTTTAAATAATTTGGCTCTCAAAATAAATTTCAATCGTTGTACTGGTTGATATTTGGCTCTGTTGACTAATGAGTTTGCCAACCACTGCCTTAGGCGATGTATCTGCAAACATTGCTATGAGAGATGCCTGAGGTTTTGCTGCCTATGATTTCTTCTAGGATAAAGTTTCACTTTTTACATTTAAGTCTTTTATCCATTTTGGGTTTATTTTTGTTTATGGTGTAAGTTGGTGGTCTAGCTTCATTTTTTTGCATGTATCTGTCCAATTTATTGAAGAGACTGTATTGACCCCATTGTATGCTCTTGCCTCCTTTGTCAAATATTCATTGAGCATAATGGTTTGGGTTGATTTCTGGGGTCTCTGTTCAGTTCTATTGATCTATATGTCTGCTCTTGTGCCAGTACCAGGCTGTTTTGATTATAATGGCTTTGTAGTATAATTTGATATCTGGTATTGTGATCCCTCCAACTTTGTTCTTCTTAAGATTGCTGCGGCTATTCGGGGGGTCTTTTTTGGTTCCATATAAATTTTTGGAATATTCTAGATCTGTGAAATATGCCATTGGTATTTTAATAGGGTTTGCATTGAGTCTGTAGATTGCTATGGGTAGTATGGATGTTTTAATGTTAATTCTACCAATCCAGGAAGACTTACTTATATCTTCCTCTCTTTTTACAACGTCCTATTGTTTTCCAAGTAAAAGTCTTTTACCTCCTTGGTTAAGTTTATTCCTAGGTATCTTAATTTTTTTGTTGCTATGGTAAATGAGATTGTTTAGTTTCTGTTTCTGAGAATTCATTATTAATGTATAAAAATGCCATCTATTTCTGGGTGTTAATTTTGTATCCTGCTACATTGCCGAATTCCTTTATTAAAAAATCTAGTAGTTTTTTTGTGGCTAGGATTTTCTATGTACAATATCATGTCATCTGCGAATAATGAGTGTTACTTCCTTCTTTCCAATTTGGATACCTTTTATGTTTTCTTCTTGTCTGATCGCTGTGGGTAGGACTGCCAGTACTGTGGCGAACAGGAGTGGTGAAAGTGAACATCCCTGTCCTTTTCCTGTTCTTAGGGGACATGATTTTAGTTTTTGTCCATTGAGTATGATGTTTGCTGTAGGTTTATCATATATGGCCTTTATTATGTTGAGGTATGATCCCTCCATTCCACTTTGCCGAGAGTTTTTATCAAAAATGGGTGTTGGATTTTTTGAATGCTTTTTCTGCGTCTGTTAACATGATCATGTGATTTTTGTTTTTCAATTTATTTGATGTATCACATTTACTGATTTGCGAATATTGTACCAGCCTTGCATCCCCGGGATAAATCCCACTTGGTCATGGTGTATGATCTCTTTAATATATTGTTGGATCTGATTTGCTAATATTTTGTTGAGGATTTTAGCATCTATGTTTATTAGGGATATTGGCCTATAGTTCTCTTTCTTTGGAATGTCTACCTGGTTTTGGAATTAGGATAATGCTGGCCTCATTAAGAGATTGGAAGTGTTCCTTCCTCTTGGATTTTTTTTAAAAAAATAGTTTCAGGAGGATAGGTGTTAGTTCTTCTTTAGTAAAACTCCCCCATGAAGCCGTCCTCATCTTTTCTTATAAAAACAAAACATGCCATATGATCTTAGGAGATATTCCTATTTTAACTTTTACCTTTGGAAACGTGGAACAGTGGCACCACGTGGCCTACTGGCTGCGGCCAGCTCACCTGGCTCCCTGTCCTGAGTGACCTGTGGAAGCAGGAAGGGTCTGTACACAGAGAGAACATTGCCCCGTCCTTGAACTGTCACCGTGTACTCCCCCTCCCATTAGACGTTGGGCCTTAAATATCAGCTACAACTACGTGTTTTGTTTGTACATTTTAATTGTCAGACTTGCTTATGAGAATAATGCAATGGCTATTTTTGCATATGACTATCAGTTTCTGTTCCTCTTACTTCATATGTCACTGTGATTATTAATTGACACCTAGAAAAATGTTTTATGTGGAAAAACGCTTGTGATCGGTTATATAAAAGACTTTTCCCACATAAAGTATAATGTGAAAAACTAAACAGTAATGTAAAATTTAAAAGGTTAAATAAAATATTGGGTAAAATAGAGGAACATCTGGTACTTCACAGGCACTAAGAACACTCCAGGTGTCTGTGGTCATCGATGCCTGTGCAGTCGCCCCTCTAAATAGTGGTCACAGCATCTTGCTTTCCTCTCCACGGGATCAGAGGCCTTGGCTTGGACAATCGGTCCTTGGCGGACAGTCCTGTCTGACAGAAAGTGATCAGGGGAGAGAGAGATGTGTATGACATATACCCTAACCTTTCTCCTCATTCAGCTCAGCATAAATGCAGGGGGCCTCCGCCCCTGACACGTGGGCCCTGTCCATACCTACCCGAGCTGTGGGAGGGTGTGCAGGCAGGGCCTCTGTCGTGAGCAGTATCCTTATGCATCGGACACCGAGGACCTCAGCGCTAGGTGTAGGTGTACCTGCTGCTTCATTAAATCCTGGACCCAAACAGATTGGAGAGTGTTATAAAAAGGGTGTGTGTGTGAACATACCTACTGCAATTTCTCATGAATTCGTTTTTTTTAATTTTTATTTTGATAGATTTTCAACTTAGCACAGCAGATTACCAGCAGGACCTCATCTGAGAGCCTGAGTTCCCATCCTTCCCTGTTCACTTATGTTTAGGTTAGCTCAGTGGTCAGCAAACCGCGGCTCACGAGCCGCAGTTTGCCGCTCTGTTGACTAATGAGTTTGCCAACCACTGGACTAGACTAATTGTTACCGTGTAGTTGGAAGCTATGAGGATTAGGCAATTGTGACATATTGTGTGCAAAGAGGTAAAGGGTAGTATATGACAGTGGTTGGAAAACTCATTAGTCAACAGAGCGGCAAACTGCAGCTCGGGAGCCGCATGTGGCTCGCGAGCCACGGTTTGCCGACCACTGGGTTAGCTGACCTGTGGTGGGTAAAGCTGAATATTTTAGGCATCTCGCAAGGGGAGCTATGCTTCTCCATCTTCCTATTGTATTCTTTCTCATCACTCAAATACCTCCTTTGCTTTATGGGAGAAATAGACATACCAGCAAGGTGAAGTCAAAAGGAGAAAATTACTTCATAAGTAGAATGTTTCTGTATTTCTCACAATAATTTACCTACATGACTAAACTTTGAGAATATGCCCTGTTCATCTTGGGCCCATTTTAATGGGATTTTAGTTATGCAAAAATCTCCATTTTAAAATACTCTATCCCTTTGGAGGTAAGTTTGAAGGTTTGACCCTAAGGAAATCACTAAAAAGGGACTCCATTAAGTATGAGCGGTTCCGTAAAGCAGTAAGTCTGATTCCAAAGGCTACACCTGTGAGGGTGTACATTCGTTGCCATGGACTTGTTGTTTTAGTATTTACCAACCTCTAAGTGTCCTGGTTTAAACATATTTTTTATTCTTTTTTGGGGGCAGAAGTGCTGTTTACCAGCTTTGATGCTCACAAAACTTCCTTGCCTCACTTCCAAGAAATTGTCACATTATTTAGTCTTTCAAGATCACGAAGGCGGCTCTTTCCAGGGTAATGCACATCACGTGTGCCTTCGCTTTTAAAGAAAAGGAATTATTTTCTGCTTAAAAAATTTTCCACATTTGTCTTTTTCTATCACGATCATGTGCAAGAAGGGTGAGTGGTGAAAAATATCACAAGCCTGTACGCCTGGAAAAAATTAGAAAAGTTTAAATTGACATTTTATCCTTGAGTATGTTAGCTTCCTTTTGAGGGGGGGGGGAACTCAAGATGAATAGAGACTTGATTTTCTATTTTTAACATATTTACTTTATCGTTTTAAGCAGTGTCTGATTTTTATATGTTCCATTAGTGTTTGGAAATACTGCCCAACCCAATTTCCTTAAATGGGACTTCAGAACATGCCTTGTGCATTTTTCTCATACTTCAGTGTAATTTACTAGCACAGTTGTGGTAAATCTAGATAAGAGTAAGTCTTTAGTAATTTTATCACAATTTTCTGTGGCCCTGAGTATATAATTACTTTTATTTTCACCTCCAAAATAAATTTTCTCTCTAGGATACCTAGATCAAAGAATCACGGGGAAAAGGAACCACATCTAAGTTCATTGTGAGACAGGCATTTTCTTCCAAAAACATTACTTTGGGGGGAAACCAAACAAAATTATGGTAGTTTGATTACCTGTAGGTAAACTTGAGGCTCTTAGTAGGAGTTAGGGAACGGGAAAGAATGCATCCGATTCCACATTGTGATCACTGTTCAGTTTTTCTCTTCTGTTTCTGGTTCTCCTATATCTGTTGGCTACTGACCTTTTGACTGCAAATTTTTACAAGCTTATGGCTTTTACTAGTCGGCCCGATGTAGATGGTTCAGTATCCTGAATCTGTATCTCTTTCCTAAAATTTTCAGCTGATTATTTAACTCTGCTTAGTCCTCGAGATGTCGAATTCCTAGAAATCCCTAATAGTTTTGGACTACAGTAGTTGGGATTTTAGAAGACGATTGCATGACCTTTACTTCATTGTATGACTTCTTGATAGGAACCTGTAGACCCTGTCTGATCGGAAAGCCTACTCAACAACCATTGCTGTTTTTTTAAGTCTCTTAGTTCCTTAAAATTTTTCTTAAATTCTCATGACACAGAGATGAGTAAGCCAACAATTTCGTTAGATTTATGGGGAAAAACACGGGGGGAAAGGGATTCAATTACTTAGTTGAAGTCTCATTGTACTAGCCTTAGAGGTAAGGTTGGCTTTATGAGGAGGCGAAGAAGCTGGCTACCAACATGGTGTCATTCTAACATGCAAGGAAGCCTCTGTTGTCCTTAGTAAAGCTTCTTCCACCTGGAATCACTCATGCCTGAAAGTCTGTAATTAGATAATAATTTCTTTGTCTAAATGCATTATCGTCTGTGAAATGTAAAATAGCACAGAATATCATAGTGGGAAGAAACCTCAATCTAGTACTAGTATATATGAAGCCTTTTCAGAAATAGATGTATTCATATTTTTGGTTTTTTTTCTTGAAAATAACATTTTATGCAGAGGCAAGTAGAAGATACCAGGCATAGTGGTGTAGGAGTAAAAGCAAGGGAGTTGAGGGTTTGGGCCCCCAAAAGCAATTCCATTATGTCACAATTTTGTCTGAGTCCCCAGAATCAAGAAGTTTATCATACTAAATTGGATGTATTAAAGACCAGGAAATTTACTCATTCATTTTTACCATACCCTGCAAAACTTAAGTCATTTTAAATTTATTTCAATGGTGCAGGCCATTTTTCTGTAAATCATAGATACTGTTATCAGTTTCTCCCCAAAACACAATGTTACTTTCAAGGATTTGTTTTCTTTTTTTCTCTTTATTTTTTTATGCTATCGCTCTAGTAAAACATTTTCTTAAACAAGATTTTTAGCATCTGTCCTCACCACTGAAACAACTACAGGACTTACTTCAGAGCAGGTCAGGGATGAGTTGGGTTTGGTAGGTTACAAAGAAGAGCAGCTGGTAGAAAGCCAAGCTAATTGACAGGAATCTGATAACAGTGAGGGTGATCTTTGAGGACTTAGAGCACCTTGAATTGTAAGCCAAGCCTAAGAAAAGCTTTCTGAGCTGGGTAAAGACCAATGAAGACACTAAAGTTTTTTTCTAGCTACAGAAATAGAAACAGGCAGTTTTTGTGTCACTTCAAAACATTTTTTTTTTTTTAAGCACCCAAATGCTTCATTTAGCATGGAGGTAAGATGTTGACCAATAGTCAGAAGATGATGGTCTTAAATCTCTGATCATTCTCTCTACAGCTATGCACCAATAATTTAAACTCCACTCACCTTCTGTCTGATTCATTCTCCCATTAGGCCTCCAGCACAGTCCTTGTTCTGATCATTCAGTGGTGAGCCTTCCGTTGATCAATAATGAACCAGCACCCATCCTGGAGGGAGAGCGCACTGGATCCTCCATCCCAGGGTTTTAAGGGCAGAGAGTAGAGGGGAGGTTCCAGGGAAAGATCTCAGCCTATTCCCGTGGTCGGCAAACTGCGGCTCGCAAGCCACATGTGGCTCTTTGGCCCCTTGAGTGTGGCTCTTCCACAAAATACCATGGCCTGGGCGAGTCTATTTTGAAGAAGTGGCGTTAGAAGAAGCTTAAGTTTAAAAAATTGGGCTCTCCAAAGAAATTTCAGTCGTTGTACTGTTGATATTTGGCTCTGTTGACTAATGAGTTTGCCGACCACTGGCCTATTCAGTAGCTTTCCAGGTGCGTCCATTCAGAGTTTTGGTCTCCACTGATGGACTGGCCGGCACTAGGGCAGGGGGTCATTACTCAGTGCAGCTGGTCCTGCTGCTTATCTGGGCCTGGAGCTGAAATACAACTGAGGCCTAGATGTTACCTCTCGGGAGGAAAGGTCAGGGGGTCCAAACCGCGATATGCCAGGGAAGGAAAAGTCAAGGTCCCACCCAATAATTGGTTGTCCTTGCTAGGCACCTGGGGCTTTCCATCCTGT